>NC_091537.1:54257348-54560378 GCF_042242935.1 Bactrocera oleae | reverse complement strand
TTCGATAGTTGGATTGTTAAATTCAAGTCCCAATTTAATGCCATACATTTATCTTTTTTTCTTATTCCAATAAACTTATTCGATCTTACAACTTCTAGAACTGTGTTTGCTGCATAATCCGACAGTCCTTATATAGTAGATCTTTAACAAAACTTTGCCTCAAGAGCATTCTGGCAACTAGGAATTTACTGTCTAGTTGCTTCTGGCAATTTATCGTTGATTCGATTTTGTTATATCATTCATGTTCGTCACAATATATAGTCATAGATATATATATTGTAACGGATTTCTCGATAAATTGTCTACCTGTAACTCACTCTTGAGTTCGATCACTGGATTGTTAAATAAAAGTCCCAATTTAATGGCTACACACTTATCTTTATTTCTAATTCCAACAACTTAACACTTATTGCTCGTTATTCGAGCTACCACTTCTTGCTTATGTCTCAATTGCTCTTATCACGACAACATTTTAACTAGAACTGTCTTTGCTGCACAGTCTGGCAGCCCTTATATAGTCAATCTGTAACAAAACATTGCTTCTAGAACATTCTGGCAACTACGAACTCGCTAACTAGTTGCTTCTGGCAGATTATCGTCGATTCGATTTTGTTCTATCATCCGTGTTCGTCACAATATTATTACCAAAGCCGACTGATTGGCGTTATCACACGTTCAATATTTAATGTGATATTTGGATCGTGATCAAAATTGATGATTGATGAATCACGAGTGAATGTTACACGTTCAATATATATCTCGTCAGTATTTATTCGAAATAAATCCAGTTGTTAAAACCAGTGTGTTAAAAATATTTTTGCTTAGTATTTGTTTAATTTTATCCGGGTTTTTGATGAAATGTCGAAAGAAAACTGAAGAAAAGTTTTTAAGGTTTTGAAGAAAAACATTCAAAGACAGCGCTCGATATAAAAAAATGTTGCAACCATTGTAAAGAATTCCCCGGATCTTAGAAAATACTAAAAAAATTGTATATGTGTAAATATAAATTTAAAAAAAATTTTGAGAAAATTGGCATGCCTTTTTATTATTTTTAATAATTTGTTCCGTCGTATCGTGAATTTACATACAAAATGTCGTTGATGTCGCGATCAATCTTTAATGTTTAACGCGCAATCCACGATCCGCGATCCGCATTTCAAAATATTTTATGATATGGCGATCCTGGATCGAGTTTAAATATAATGAAGTCGTCTTCAATTGCATCCCTACAAGCGGATATCTACTAGCAAACGTGTTAGCGACTTGTTATTGTTCACAGAGAGTGGGAAAAAAGTAACACATCGCCATTTGATGTTCAATAGTTCTCTCGCTCTATCCAATCGTTATTATGTCATGTAGTTTCGTTCTAAGTTACCTTTTATATGCGTTTGTTATTTTTTGGGTAACAGAATGACATACATTGGTTATCAAATCTGTTTACAGTCTGTTGAAGGTAATAAATACTTTTGTTAGAGAATAGGTTACCTACGTGTTATCCATAACAGAAGTATTTGTTCCCAAAATTTCGGTTAGTGATATCGTTTTGATTAGCAGTTTGTTACCTTTAACATATAAACTTGTTAGCGTATTTGTTATATATTTGTTGGCTTTAACAAGCATAACTGTTGCCTCGATTTGTTACATAATTTATTACCTATTTGTTTCTTTTAACAAATTCGTATTTTAGCTTATCGGTTACCATCATGTTGACATAACCAATTCCAATTTTGTTAAATAAAATTCAATATTTTTTTATATTATTTTTCTTTATTTTATTGAAAAACGTATTTACTTATTATCTTATTACTAACTAATTATTCAAATTAATGAATATCTTAAATGTGTACATATTGATATATACTATGTTACACATATGTATATAGGTTAAATATAAGTATTAACACTTAAATTGTATACTTAAAGAAGTACATATAACAATATATTATATATACTACAATTATAAAGATACATGCATGCAAAATATCTGGTTAAATGAGTTTAGCCTCCCTCTACATGTACACACCACTCTATCCGGCAGAAACTGGCGCACCCTACTACACATCACACCTGAGAACACCACCACACTCAGTCACCACACGACGACACGTCATACCGCCAAGCAACAAAACGGATGGTTCCCACATCAGAGGATCAACTTTCGTTTGTACACAGTGCCGCGTCAATACTACATTCAATATAGCGCGCTTCCTGCATTCGCTTGCACAATTCGACAGCTAATGTGATTCACAACGCTCCACCCGTCGACATAATTATTGTCTACCTTTTATTTTAACGATATTATAACGAATTATTATAAAACACTGTTCTTATATGACGGAATAAATCAAAACTTATTACTTGTATAAAATATATCGAGATACGGAGCTTTTCTTAAAAATAAAGCGGCTCTAATTATAAATCAGTGGTGTGTGATCCTCCATAAATTGTGTATCTATTTAAACAATATGATTCGGCCCCTTCATCACGGTTATACACCATGTAATACATTATTTTTTCGCAGGTTTCTTGTCAAAAACTCGACTATAAAAGATTTAAGCGCCTGTTTCATTTGTGTAACATGATTTTGTTTAAAATCCTACATTTCAGCTATTACAGCATAGGAACTAACATTGGTGCGACGATTCACATCGGTCATCTGGTCATTGGTCATCTTTTGCATAGACGTTAACAAATCGCATTCGTGTTGAAATAATGTCAGGAAAACTGTTCAGGACGCCTCTGAAATAAAAAATACATAGAAATTGAAGCCATTTATGAACGAGATTGACAAGCGAGGTAGCAATTAAATTAATTACTCTAATACCAGTTAGGAGATACTGAAATATTGGCTTTTGGGTATCTTCAAGCTAGGCACAAGGTTCTTTCATTCCTTAGGCATATGTAACTAAAAAGAGACTAACTCTCGTGTCGTATTGACTGTAGAACTAAAAACGGTCTGTGAATGGTATCGAGTCCAATTTATGGTTTAACTTTCCGATCCGAGGCGAACTTAACGCCCAACACTTTCCGATAACGGTGTTGTTTTTAAGGGTGCACGACGCTCGTCTCTATTTAAGGCCTTTGCCAGGTCCGACCTGCCATCACCAATACGTTGCAGTTATTTTTTACATTGTGTTTCATAACGTTTCGCCGTCTCATTGGATAATGTTAAGAGATATGGCCCAACAATAAGAGACTCCTACATATGTGTCACGTTTGGCTTTCCTTATGCTTGATTTCAACATCTTGTCACAGTAGCAGGTCAAAAAATGATGCCACACTTCGCACTGTCACAGTACCGGATGACGACAAGCCCAATATACAAAATCTTGCAATAGAATCTGTCGATGCTCCACAAATCGTTCTTTGTAACGTTTACAAATTATGAGTGAAAATGAGGCAAAATCTTTCCAACAAACGATGGTATACCAATACCAATCAAAATCCATGTATCGTCTTGAACCTCCAACATAATTATGTTTAAATTGCATATTTATCAATCTAAAACATAATTTCTTATATTAAATAATAGTTAACTAACTATATTTGTTCACTTTTTAAAGTTATTAATTAATAATTTACTCACCTGAATTGGTTTTATTCTAGGAATGCAATTTTTCCGCAATGCTGCAAAAAATAAAAGTTTTGGTTATAAAAACAAAACACATACCACAATGCGTACCTTATTGATCGGTTTTGTGTCGCGTTTTTCAATGTATAAAGTAAAAAAAATTAATTTTACAATATAAATATAATTAATTTTACAACATATTTATAAAAAGAAGAACTCACCTCTCTAAAAGCCAAATTTGTAGCAGAGATGAAGGAATGCTCAACTCTCTTAACTATTGAATGTTCAAAAACCGGTTGTTTTAAAATATCACAAAATCACAAAAAAGGATTTAAATAGTTCCTCCATGTGTTAATCGGATATATATATAATAATTTAAATCTTAATAAATGTTGGGTGTTTTAGTTTAAATGCCCAACAATTTTTATTTTGACTGAGCTGGCTACAACGCAAAATGTTATAAAAGACGCTAATTTTGAAGCGCTCTCACACTGGAATAAGCGTCCCTTTATCCCTGTTTTTAGTGAAATTACGCTTTTTTTATTCTTCTTGAGTAGTAAATTGTATATTCGTTTTTCTTATTTTGGCATGTTTATATATATTACAATATGTTTATAATGTCGGTAGTTTTTCTCTCTCTCACCTAAGGTTTCTCCCATTCAATTGGAAATTGCAGAAAAGCCTATGTATTACTAATGTTCGTTTCAGAAGTTAAAAAGATTGGGACCAAACTGTTTAATTGTTTATTATGGTCAATCGGTTCATAAAATTTAAGTATTTTTGTTCTGCAAATTCTTTAATAAAATCTGATCAATTTATTCTGTCGCAAACCTTGTGTTCTATTGAAATCATAGCCAATCCAGATAATCTATTGTGTCATGGTGGATCGCAGATAATTTTTTATTATTTTCAATTTAGAAAAGCTTCTTTCACAACTTGCAACTGTTACCGTTAAAGTTAAAAGGATCCTGAGCACAATACTACTTGTAATATTTGGACCAAATCTTAAATCTGTTACAAATTTTAAAACATCTTGAGGAGATAAATTACTATTTAAAAACATACAAAGGACTGACAACTCCTCACAAAGTTCTAATACATTTATATCGCTTCAGTTCTAATGACTTAAAATAGCCTCGAGATTCTTACAATGTTCTAACAATTCATCATTTGGGAGTTCTCTTAAGGCATATATGTACAAGTATGTTATACAAAAAAGCAAAATGTTTACTGTGCTCAGAAATCTGGGAAAATCTTAATTATAAAGAATTTATGGCTGTATCTATAATGTGAAAAAATACTTCAATTTTATATTTTTGACGGTGATTAATGATTGGTTGAACACACTCATAAGTTAAATGCTTTTTCTTGGATCGTGCACCAGGTCTAGCCACATTTTCAAACACCTCGCAATCAATTTCAGAAGCTAAGGCTTTGGCGTCTTCAAGAACTTGAGTAAAATACTTATCTGAACATGAGTTTTCAAAGCAATCTTTTGTATTTTTAAGTAATTTAATGACGGAAACTAAGTTAGAATCTTTACTTTGCATTAATTTACTAATACTATTTTCGCACCGAATTTAAATCCCCTTGAAAACATAATTTGTGGATTGTGGAACCAAAGTCGTTCTGACCGGCATTGTGTATTTTCGATGAGTTTTCATTGACAGTTCACACATCTATTTGTTTACATTTGTTATGTACCCTACAAGAACAGTGACGGTCATCTGATGGGTAATATGACAGTCATAGCTGAAAAAATTTTGTCAGCGCGCAGAACATAGTTTCTATCATTTTCTTAAGAGCCTTGTGCAAAAACTGATATAAACAAACGTATGTGTGTGAGTTTGCATCTCTCTTTAACACATGGGTATTCGGAATTGATTCACTATATATCTATACTGCTCACTCTCATGTCTTTTTCTGAGTCATTGCTGACCATAAATCCGTCATAGCTGAAAATTGTCAGTAATGACTGAAATGCTATCAGAAGTGAAAAATTCTTTTGCGCAGTAGATTAGAAAATTTTTAATTCTTTAATAACTTTCAAACTTTTAATCAAAATTAGTTATAATAATATACTTAAATATAAAAAGGAATGCAAGAAAAAATATAATAAAATATGAAAATACAAAAATTAATTTTCACTTGATGCCATCTCCTCTTCTCAATAGCTCTGCTTACGTCTTTCTCCAATCAGTGAATAGTTCTGAATTTAAAAATGCAAATGTAAATTAACAGTACTGACATATCATATGTGAGTGTATTGGCGAACCCATCAGCAGTTTCTTGTAGGGTACGTTTAGGCCAATTATGGAATGTAAACAAATTGTCAACTGACATTTAGGGCTCGCAAAATATGTCTTCATAATATCGATTAAACTAGAGCAGGCGCCGATTATAATGAGTGGAATGTAAGTTTTCAAAGGGTTTTCAGCGAAAACTGTGTTTTCATTTGACAGATTTTGTATGGATGAAAACACAAGTTTTCGCCTGACAACCTCTTTTGTCTATGAAATCACGAATTTTGTGTCGGTGCGAACATAGTATTAGAGTAATACCTCTTGCATTCTTCAAAAGAATTGACTACCTTTATCTTAAAGTGAAAAATAGCAATTATTTTTTGCACAGTATTAAAAACAATTGTAGTTTCCAGTGAGGACTTTGCCATGTCGTTTACCACTAATTTTAAAGAATGACTACTGCAAAGAACCACCAATGCCCGTGGATTGGTTCTTTTAATCCTGGCTTTAACTCCACTTTCAGTACCTTTCATATTAGATCCATTATCGTACCCTTGCCCTCTTATCCAAGTGCTGATAATTGTTCTACGATAATTTCTGTTAGGGCCAGACCTGTTGATTTCTCGATTGGTATAAATCCTAAAAAACTTTCATTTATTACAATTTCTGAATGTTCTTGAATGGTCTTGTGATTGAATAATATAAAAGGTACCTAATTATCATGGTCATCTGCTCAGTTTTACTAGCGTCTGGAGTACGATCTAAAATAATAGAATTTTTTCAGTACTCTCCTGCATAACGGGATCAAATTCGGCTAACAACTCTACTAGTATTAAAAAATTACCATTGTTATGTTGATACAGATTATCAGAAATACCTTGAAAAGCCAAGCTATTTTTAGCCAACATTTGATTGATTGAGGCAATTCGTAACAATATTCTATTCCAGTGTTCTATTTCTGATTTAATTATCCTCTGGGACACGGCGTATGACACGATTTGAGCCTACGTGAAAGTTCTACCCAAGATTTTACTGCTTTTACATGGTCTCGTGATGTCTCAAGAGATTTAAGCATATCACCTACATGACTCCAATTTTTGTAGCCATCTTCAGATAGACCGGAAGTTATAGTTGTATTGAAGATTTTACAACAAAAGCAATACAATATAAAATACAATTTTTTGCCACAGAATATGCAAGCCAATCTCTTAAAATTTCTTCACCGTTATTAAGCTTTCTCTTATAGTATCTCGAAGTAAATCTCCGACCATTGATATCTTGTGGAAATTGAAATTCATACAGTGGGTCTGGAGAACCTATTTACCAAATATATTATTTCTGTGTGTGTTAATCTATTGGGCCACGTAGCTGGGTCGACATCTACAATAGATGTTAATTCTGTAGAAACACTTGGACTTGCAATAGCACCTTCGCCTACAATAGCAGTTTCACCTGTCATAGCCTCTTCCCCTGTAATAACACTTTCACCTGTAATAGCGCTTGACCCAGAAGTAGAAGCACCACGTTCACAGATTATATTAGAGTCGGGCGTATGTTCTTCTTGAGGTTTAAGCGGAATCTCAGCTATAGCTCCGGTTTCTGGTGTGGGTTATGATGGTCTGTTTAGATCACCTTTCTTCAAAATGGACTCTAATGCCCCTGCTTGCTTTTGTCGCTCTGCGTCTTTTTCAAGTCTTCGTTTTTTATATTGGTATCTCGACAAGCGTGATCTACCGTCAGCCTTTCTGTACGGTAAAAAAATTATAGGAAATAAATTTACATACCACTTAAAACATTTTTAACATATCTTGCGGTCAATATCAAATTAGGTGTTTTCAATATTACGTTTTTTTTACGTATTACAATTTAATTTATAAAATAGATAGGTACTTACGTAGTAAATTCACATGCGCGCTTCAATATTTATATGATTAATTTTCCGCATAAAAGCACGTCACTTTTAAATTTAAGAATAGAACCAACTTGTAGGCTTAGCATATATATCACTTAAATGTATTAAAGCTTTTAATTCTGTATCAGTTATTAACGGCTACATTGTTCTCGAAAATGACGAAAATTTGTCTCTAGGGCAGAACATTTTCACTAGGTGTCTGTTAAATAAGTAATGAAAAATTAGTTTAATTGTTTGCTTATATATTATGTTTAAGGAATTTTTCTAAAATGTCTTGTTGTTCGAATCTAGCTAAAGGTTATTCCTCCGAAAGTTTGAGTGAAATCCCCTCAAACATAAAATAGACTATGAGTTGCCAGTTCAGGAATGTGAAATCGGCACAAAATTCGGATGATTTTTTTGTATCTTAGTTTCTAAGTTCTAGTCTAGTTAGTTCCTTATTTCCTCTTTAGGTATTTCTTCTTCTTAGTGCTCCACAAAATTTCAAAAGTATCGACACTTTACTCGATACCAGTATCGTGTTTATAGGTACTGGGAAAAGGATCGAAACTAAACTATCGACATTGATAGGTATCAAGTACTTTTCAATATATTTTTAAAACTTGCGATTGAGTAATATCCGTAATATAAAATATTATCCGAGAAATTTCGGAGCTTAGAGTTCAGAACTTATCACTACACCATTACAACACCTCCGTCTTGCAGGGATACGAAAGTCGGTGTCTACTCGTAACGAAAATTTTGGCATAATCTTGCTAAACAGCAATTACTATCGCGTTATAATAGATACGTAATCGAGGTGTCATATATTCGGGAAGCACTATGTACATGTGCTGATATACGTGCATCTTGCGCTGCGAACTCTTAAAATTTTGTCGACATCCACAATCTTTGACGAGCATTGAGCCTCTTCTTTTGCTTCTATCTTCGTAGTCTCTTCCTCCAACTCCAACTGAAAAACATACTCGTCAACATCAATGTTTTCCGCTTCCATGGCCTACCGCAAACGTGATTGTAATTTCGACTTTACTCCATTTGTCACCGAACCACGTTTTTCCTACTCCTTTTTCAGTTGTGGAATCTTCAAATCGTCAAACTCTGCCATTTTAAAACAATTCCCTCTTTGGGATTTCTCGATAAATCGTTTACCTTGTAACTCACTCTTGAGTTCGATAGTTGGATTGTTAAATTCAAGTCCCAAATGAATGCTATTTATCTTTTTTTCTTATTTCAATAAATTTATTCGATCTTACAACTTCTAGAACTCTGTTTGCTGCATAATCTGACAGCCCTTATATAGTAGATTTTTAACAAAACTTTGCCTCAAGAGCATTCTGGCAACTAGGAATTAACTGCCTAGTTGCTTCTGGCAATTTATCGTTGATTCGATTTTGTTATATCATTCATGTTCGTCACAATATATAGTCATAGATATATATATTGTAACGGATTTCTCGATAAATTGTCTACCTGTAACTCACTCTTGAGTTCGATCACTGGATTGTTAAATAAAAGTCCCAATTTAATGGCTACACACTTATCTTTATTTCTAATTCCAACAACTTAACACTTATTGCTCGTTATTCGAGCTACCACTTCTTGCTTATGTCTCAATTGCTCTTATCACGACAACACTCTTACCAGAACTGTGTTTGCTGCACAATCCGGCAGCCCTTATATAGTAAATCTGTAACAAAACATTGCTTCTAGAACATTCTGGCCACTACGAATTCGCTAACTACTTTAGTACTAGAACATTCTGGCAACTACGAATTCGCTGTCTAGTTGCTTCTGGCAATTTATCGTCGATTCGATTTTGTTCTATCATCCATATTCGTCACAATATTGTAACGGATTTCTCGATAAATCGTCTACCTGGAACTCACTCTTGAGTTCGATCACTGGATTGTTAAATAAAAGTCTCAATTTTATGGCTTCACACTTATCTTTATTTTTAATTCCAACAACTTAACACTTATTGCTCGTTATTCGAGCTTACCACTTCTTGCTTATGTCTCAATTGTTCTTACCACGACAACACTCTAACTAGAACTGTCTTTGCTGCACTGTCCGGCAGCCCTTATATAGTAAATCTGTAACATAACATTGCGTCTAGAACATTCTCGCAACTACGAATACGCTAACTAGTTGCTTCTGGCAATTTATCGTCGATTCAATTTTGTTCTATCATCCGTGTTCGTCACACTGCCCCCCACCTAAGTCTGATCGTCCCGATTAGACATATTTGCGATACCAAACACAAAGCTTTTATGTCCCCCATCTCGTCTTCTAGGCTGGTGCTGACATCGTTAGCCGTCCTTCTCTTCTTGAAGTTAATTTCATCCGTTTTCCGGATACTCAGTTTCTGGTACATCCCTTGACTTAAAGCTGACTCGAGATTCCATTCTTGATCAGAACGTAACTCCATTAGAACACCGAATCTCGTTACCCACTTTTTGATAAATGCCTCCACCACTGGTTCAGTCTCTTGGTTAGGAATTGCGTATACTTGTGGCCATTCATTGAAATTGTCCTTGACTACCAAAACATGACTATTTCCTAATTTATTGGTGGGAATGGACCATCTTCATACACGCCTATTTCCTCAACTGGCGCACGCGAATTGTGCTGTTTCATCTGCCCATGACTCCTGGACCTTGATCCTTTAGCTACAATGTTCTCAGCATATTTCGCAATCCTTTCTATAGCTGATTGACAACCAGTCCAATAAAATCTTTGCTTCAAATGCTCCAAGGATTTCATGTCTCTCAAGTGAACTCCTCTTGGACATTTGTACTGCACGTTAAGAACATCAAGAATTCCAACCCTTGGAACAACCATGAGTACTCGGAAGGTTTGCCCATTTTCGCTTTTCCATACTCGATGCAAGCAGCCATACACTAACTTTAAACTGCTCCGTTCTGCCCAATATGATTTTGTGACTGGCCTTCCTGTAGTTATTTCTCCAATCGTTGTACATTGGTTCAACTCCATCTTATGGAATGCACCTTCCAATTCTGGATTTTCTTGCACAGAGTCATCCGTTTCAGGTTCAATTTTATGCTGATCTTCCACCTGTGATGGTATACACGCTTCCTGCTCTTCCAACTGTAAGGACACTTGTGCTGGTATCCAAGCTTTTTGCACTTCTAACTGTGAGGAACCTTTTATTAGTTCACACGCTTCCTCCTCTTCCAACTGTGGAAACACCTGCCCTGACATACGCAGTTCCAGCTCTTTCGACTGTGAGGACCCTTGTACTGGTACACACACTTCCTCCTCTTCCGACTGTGAGGACACCTGCGCTGGCATACGCCCGTTCAGTTCTTCCGACTGCGAAGACACATTTGCTGGTATACAAGCTTCTTGCTCTTCATACTGTGAAGATCCTGCTTCACATGCTTCCACCTCTTCCAACTGTGAGGATACCTGCGCTGACATATGCACGTCGAGCTCTTTCGGTGCTGAAAACTGTGCTGAAAAACGTGCATGTTGCGCTGCGAACAGCTCTTTCAAATGCGTTGACAATCGCGTTTCTAACTGCGTTGACATCTGAGACATACGTGTATCCTGCTCTTTAAATTGTGTCGACATTTGCGTTCCCATCTGCGATATTGCAGAAAAAAGCATGTTCATGTCCACCATCTTTGACGAGCATTGAGCCTCTTCCTTTTCTTCTATCTTTGTTGTCTCTTCTTCTAATTCCACGTGAAAGAAATATTCCTCAACATTATTGTTTTCCGCCTCCATGGCCTCTCTCAACCGTGATTGTAATTCAGTTTTTTATCCATTTGTCGCCAAACCACGTTGTTCCAGCTCCTTTTTCAGTTGTGGAATCTTCAGATCGTTAAACTTGGCCATTTTTAATTAATTATCTCCTTGGGAATTTATTTGACAATCCCACTTCTGACACCAATTGTAACGGATTTCTCGATAAATCGTCTACCTGTAACTCACTCTTGAGTTCGATCACTGGATTGTTATATAAAAGTCCCAATTTAATGGCTACACACTTATCTTTATTTCTAATTCCAACAACTTAACACTTATTGCTCGTTATTCGAGCTACCACTTCTTGCTTATGTCTCAATTGTTCTCATCACTACAACACTCTAACCAGAACTGTGTTTGCTGCACAATCCGGCAGCCCTTATATAGTAAATCTGTAACAAAACATTGCTTCTAGAACATTCTGGCCACTACGAATTCGCTAACTACTTTACTACTAAAACATTCTGGCAACTACGAATTCGCTGTCTAGTTGCTTCTGGCAATTTATCGTCGATTCGATTTTGTTCTATCATCCGTGTTCGTCACAATATTATTACCAAAGCCGACTGATTGGCGCTATCACACGTTCAATATTTAATGTGATATTAGGATAGTGATCATAATTGATGATTGATGGATCACGAGTAAATGCTACACGTTCAATAAATATCTCGTCAGTATTTATTGGAAATAAATCCAGTTTTTAAAACCAGTGTGTTAAATATATTTTTGCTAAGTATTTGTTTAATTTTGTCCGGGTTTTCGATGAAATGTCGAAAGAAAACTGAAGAAAAGTTTTTAAGGTTTTGAAGAAAAACAATCACAGACAGCGCTCGTTAAAAAAAAAATGTTGCAACTATTGTAAAGAATTCCCCGGATCTTAAAAAATACTAAAAAAAATTTGTATGTGTAAATATAAAATAAATAAAAATTTTTAGAAAATTAGCATTCCTTTTTATTATTTTTAATAATTTGTTCCGTCGTATCGTGAATTTACATACAAAATGTCGTTGATGTCGCGATCAATCTTTAATGTTTAACGCGCAATCCACGATCCGCGATCCGCATTTCAAAATATTTTATGATATGGCGATCCTGGATCGCGTTTAAATATAATGAAGTCGTCTTCAATTGCATCCCTACAAGCGGATATCTACTAGCAAACGTGTTAGCGACTTGTTATTGTCCACAGAGAGTGGGAAAAAAGTAACACATCGCCATTTGATATTCAATAGTTCTCTCGCTCTATCCAATCGTTATTATGTCATTTAGTTTCGTTCTAAGTTACCTTTTATATGCGTTTGTTATTTTTTGGGTAACAGAATGACATACATTGGTTATCAAATCTGTTTACAGTCTGTTGAAGGTAATAAATACTTTTGTAAGAGAGTAGGTTACCTATGTGTTATCCATAACAGAAGTATTTGTTCCCAAAATTTCGGTTAGTGATGTCGTTTTGATTAGCAGTTTGTTACCTTTAACATATAAACTTGTTAGCGTATTTGTTATATATTTGTTGGCTTTAACAAGCATAACTGTTGCCTCGATTTGTTACATAATTTATTACCTATTTGTTTCTTTTAACAAATTCGTATTTTAGCTTATCGGTTACCATCATGTTGACATAACCAATTCCAATTTTGTTAAATAAAATTCAATATTTTTTTATATTATTTTTCTTTATTTTATTGAAAAACGTATTTACTTATTATCTTATTACTAACTAATTATTCAAATTAATGAATATCTTAAATGTGTACATATTGATATATACTATGTTACACATATGTATATAGGTTAAATATAAGTATTAACACTTAAATTGTATACTTAAAGAAGTACATATAACAATATATTATATATACTACAATTATAAAGATACATGCATACAAAATATCTGGTTAAATGAGTTTAGCCTCCCTCTACATGTACACACCACTCTATCCGGTAGAAACTGGCGCACCCTACTACACATCACACCTGACAACACCACCACACTCAGTCACCACACGACGACACGTCATACCGCCAAGCAACAAAACGGATGGTTCCCACATCAGAGGATCAACTTTCGTTTGTACACAGTGCCGCGTCAATACTACATTCAATATAGCGCGCTTCCTGCATTCGCTTGCACAATTCGACAGCTAATTTGATTCACAACGCTCCACCCGTCGACATAATTATTGTCTACCTTTTATTTTAACGAAATTATAACGAATTATTATAAAACACTGTTCTTATATGACGGAATAAATCAAAACTTATTACTTGTATAAAATATATCGAGATACGGAGCTTTTCTTAAAAATAAAGCGGCTCTAATTATAAATCAGTGGTGTGTGATCCTCCATAAATTGTGTATCTATTTAAACAATATGATTCGGCCCCTTCATCACGGTTATACACCATGTAATACATTATTTTTTCGCAGGTTTCTTGTCAAAAACTCGACTATAAAAGATTTAAGCGCCTGTTTCATTTGTGTAACATGATTTTGTTTAAAATCCTACATTTCAGCTATTACAGCATAGGAACTAACATTGGTGCGACGATTCACATCGGTCATCTGGTCATTGCTCATCTTTTGCATATACGTTAACAAATCGCATTCGTGTTGAAATAATGTCAGGAAAACTGTTCAGGACGCCTCTGAAATAAAAAATACATAGAAAATGAAGCCATTTATGAACGAGATTGACAAGCGAGGTAGCAATTAGATTAATTACTCTAATACCAGTTAGTAGATACTGAAATATTGGCTTTTGGGTATCTTTAAGCTAGGCACAAGGTTCTTTCATTCCTTAGGCATATGTAACTAAAAAGAGACTAACTCTCGTGTCGTATTGACTGTAGAACTAAAAACGGTCTGTGAATGGTATCGAGTCCAATTTATGGTTTAACTTTCCGATCCGAGGCGAACTTAACGCCCAACACTTTCCGATAACGGTGTTGTTTTTAAGGGTGCACGACGCTCGTCTCTATTTAAGGCCTTTGCCAGGTCCGACCTGCCATCACCAATACGTTGCAGTTATTTTTTACATTGTGTTTCATAACGTTTCGCCGTCTCATTGGATAATGTTAAGAGATATGGCCCAACAATAAGAGACTCCTACATATGTGTCACGTTTGGCTTTCCTTATGCTTGATTTCAACATCTTGTCACAGTAGCAGGTCAAAAAATGATGCCACACTTCGCATTGTCACAGTACCGGATGACGACAAGCCCAATATACAAAATCTTGCAATAGAATCTGTCGATGCTCCACAAATCGTTCTGTGTAACGTTTACAAATTATGAGTGAAAATGAGGCAAAATCTCTCCAACAAACGATGGTATACCAATACCAATCAAAATCCATGTATCGTCTTGAACCTCCAACATAATTATGTTTAAATTGCATATTTATCAATCTAAAACATAATTTCTTATATTAAATATTAGTTAACTAACTATATTTGTTCACTTTTTAAAGTTATTAATTAATAATTTACTCACCTGAATTGGTTTTATTCTAGGAATGCAATTTTTCCGCAATGCTGCAAAAAATAAAAGTTTTGGTTATAAAAACAAAACACATACCACAATGCGTACCTTATTGATCGGTTTTGTGTCGCGTTTTTCAATGTATAAAGTAAAAAAAATTAATTTTACAATATAAATATAATTAATTTTACAACATATTTATAAAAAGAAGAACTCACCTCTCTAAAAGCCAAATTTGTAGCAGAGATGAAGGAATGCTCAACTCTCTCAACTATTGAATGTTCAAAAACCGGTTGTTTTAAAATATCACAAAATCACAAAAAAGGATTTTAATAGTTCCTCCATGTGTTAATCGGATATATATATAATAATTTAAATCTTAATAAATGTTGGGTGTTTTAGTTTAAATGCCCAACAATTTTTATTTTGACTGAGCTGGCTACAACGCAAAATGTTATAAAAGACGCTAATTTTGAAGCGCTCTCACACTGGAATAAGCGTCCCTTTATCCCTGTTTTTAGTGAAATTACGCTGTTTTTATTCTTCTTGAGTAGTAAATTGTATATTCGTTTTTCTTATTTTGGCATGTTTATATATATTACAATATGTTTATAATGTCGGTAGTTTTTCTCTCTCTCACCTAAGGTTTCTCCCATTCAATTGGAAATTGCAGAAAAGCCTATGTATTACTAATGTTCGTTTCAGAAGTTAAAAAGATTGGGACCAAACTGTTTAATTGTTTATTATGGTCAATCGGTTCATAAAATTTAAGTATTTTTCTTCTGCAAATTCTTTAATAAAATCTGATCAATTTATTCTGTCGCAAACCTTGTGTTCTATTGAAATCATAGCCAATCCAGATAATCTATTGTGTCATGGTGGATCGCAGATAATTTTTTATTATTTTCAATTTAGAAAAGCTTCTTTCACAACTTGCAACTGTTACCGTTAAAGTTAAAAGGATCCTGAGCACAATACTACTTGTAATATTTGGACCAAATCTTAAACCTGTTACAAATTTTAAAACATCTTGAGGAGATAAATTACTATTTAAAAACATACAAAGGACTGACAACTCCTCACAAAGTTCTAATACATTTATATCGCTTCAGTTCTAATGACTTAAAATAGCCTCGAGATTCTTACAATGTTCTAACAATTCATCATTTGGGAGTTCTCTTAAGGCATATATGTACAAGTATGTTATACAAAAAAGCAAAATGTTTACTGTGCTCAGAAATCTGGGAAAATCTTAATTATAAAGAATTTATGGCTGTATCTATAATGTGAAAAAATACTTCAATTTTATATTTTTGACGGTGATTAATGATTGGTTGAACACACTCATAAGTTAAATGCTTTTTCTTGGATCGTGCACCAGGTCTAGCCACATTTTCAAACACCTCGCAATCAATTTCAGAAGCTAAGGCTTTGGCGTCTTCAAGAACTTGAGTAAAATACTTATCTGAACGTGAGTTTTCAAAGCAATCTTTTGTATTTTTAAGTAATTTAATGACGGAAACTAAGTTAGAATCTTTACTTTGCATTAATTTACTAATACTATTTTCGCACCGAATTTAAATCCCCTTGAAAACATAATTTGTGGATTGTGGAACCAAAGTCGTTCTGACCGGCATTGTGTATTTTCGATGAGTTTTCATTGACAGTTCACACATCTATTTGTTTACATTTGTTATGTACCCTACAAGAACAGTGACGGTCATCTGATGGGTAATATGACAGTCATAGCTGAAAAAATTTTGTCAGGCTAAGAAAGATCAGCTCAGAAGCTAAGGCTTTGGCGTCTTCAAGAACTTGAGTAAAATACTTATCTGAACATGAGTTTTCAAAGCAATCTTTTGTATTTTTAAGTAATTTAATGACGGAAACTAAGTTAGAATCTTTACTTTGCATTAATTTACTAATACTATTTTCGCACCGAATTTAAATCCCCTTGAAAACATAATTTGTGGATTGTGGAACCAAAGTCGTTCTGACCGGCATTGTGTATTTTCGATGAGTTTTCATTGACAGTTCACACATCTATTTGTTTACATTTGTTATGTACCCTACAAGAACAGTGACGGTCATCTGATGGGTAATATGACAGTCATAGCTGAAAAAATTTTGTCAGCGCGCAGAACATAGTTTCTATCATTTTCTTAAGAGCCTTGTGCAAAAACTGATATAAACAAACGTATGTGTGTGAGTTTGCATCTCTCTTTAACACATGGGTATTCGGAATTGATTCACTATATATCTATACTGCTCACTCTCATGTCTTTTTCTGAGTCATTGCTGACCATAAATCCGTCATAGCTGAAAATTGTCAGTAATGACTGAAATGCTATCAGAAGTGAAAAATTCTTTTGCGCAGTAGATTAGAAAATTTTTAATTCTTTAATAACTTTCAAACTTTTAATCAAAATTAGTTATAATAATATACTTAAATATAAAAAGGAATGCAAGAAAAAATATAATAAAATATGAAAATACAAAAATTAATTTTCACTTGATGCCATCTCCTCTTCTCAATAGCTCTGCTTACGTCTTTCTCCAATCAGTGAATAGTTCTGAATTTAAAAATGCAAATGTAAATTAACAGTACTGACATATCATATGTGAGTGTATTGGCGAACCCATCAGCAGTTTCTTGTAGGGTACGTTTAGGCCAATTATGGAATGTAAACAAATTGTCAACTGACATTTAGGGCTCGCAAAATATGTCTTCATAATATCGATTAAACTAGAGCAGGCGCCGATTATAATGAGTGGAATGTAAGTTTTCAAAGGGTTTTCAGCGAAAACTGTGTTTTCATTTGACAGATTTTGTATGGATGAAAACACAAGTTTTCGCCTGACAACCTCTTTTGTCTATGAAATCACGAATTTTGTGTCGGTGCGAACATAGTATTAGAGTAATACCTCTTGCATTCTTCAAAAGAATTGACTACCTTTATCTTAAAGTGAAAAATAGCAATTATTTTTTGCACAGTATTAAAAACAATTGTAGTTTCCAGTGAGGACTTTGCCATGTCGTTTACCACTAATTTTAAAGAATGACTACTGCAAAGAACCACCAATGCCCGTGGATTGGTTCTTTTAATCCTGGCTTTAACTCCACTTTCAGTACCTTTCATATTAGATCCATTATCGTACCCTTGCCCTCTTATCCAAGTGCTGATAATTGTTCTACGATAATTTCTGTTAGGGCCAGACCTGTTGATTTCTCGATTGGTATAAATCCTAAAAAACTTTCATTTATTACAATTTCTGAATGTTCTTGAATGGTCTTGTGATTGAATAATATAAAAGGTACCTAATTATCATGGTCATCTGCTCAGTTTTACTAGCGTCTGGAGTACGATCTAAAATAATAGAATTTTTTCAGTACTCTCCTGCATAACGGGATCAAATTCGGCTAACAACTCTACTAGTATTAAAAAATTACCATTGTTATGTTGATACAGATTATCAGAAATACCTTGAAAAGCCAAGCTATTTTTAGCCAACATTTGATTGATTGAGGCAATT
This sequence comes from Bactrocera oleae, assembly GCF_042242935.1. Classification (NCBI taxonomy): domain Eukaryota; kingdom Metazoa; phylum Arthropoda; class Insecta; order Diptera; family Tephritidae; genus Bactrocera; species Bactrocera oleae. The sequence continues at coordinate 54,541,860 of NC_091537.1, read as the reverse complement.
CGTAACAATATTCTATTCCAGTGTTCTATTTCTGATTTAATTATCCTCTGGGACACGGCGTATGACACGATTTGAGCCTACGTGAAAGTTCTACCCAAGATTTTACTGCTTTTACATGGTCTCGTGATGTCTCAAGAGATTTAAGCATATCACCTACATGACTCCAATTTTTGTAGCCATCTTCAGATAGACCGGAAGTTATAGTTGTATTGAAGATTTTACAACAAAAGCAATACAATATAAAATACAATTTTTTGCCACAGAATATGCAAGCCAATCTCTTAAAATTTCTTCACCGTTATTAAGCTTTCTCTTATAGTATCTCGAAGTAAATCTCCGACCATTGATATCTTGTGGAAATTGAAATTCATACAGTGGGTCTGGAGAACCTATTTACCAAATATATTATTTCTGTGTGTGTTAATCTATTGGGCCACGTAGCTGGGTCGACATCTACAATAGATGTTAATTCTGTAGAAACACTTGGACTTGCAATAGCACCTTCGCCTACAATAGCAGTTTCACCTGTCATAGCCTCTTCCCCTGTAATAACACTTTCACCTGTAATAGCGCTTGACCCAGAAGTAGAAGCACCACGTTCACAGATTATATTAGAGTCGGGCGTATGTTCTTCTTGAGGTTTAAGCGGAATCTCAGCTATAGCTCCGGTTTCTGGTGTGGGTTATGATGGTCTGTTTAGATCACCTTTCTTCAAAATGGACTCTAATGCCCCTGCTTGCTTTTGTCGCTCTGCGTCTTTTTCAAGTCTTCGTTTTTTATATTGGTATCTCGACAAGCGTGATCTACCGTCAGCCTTTCTGTACGGTAAAAAAATTATAGGAAATAAATTTACATACCACTTAAAACATTTTTAACATATCTTGCGGTCAATATCAAATTAGGTGTTTTCAATATTACGTTTTTTTTACGTATTACAATTTAATTTATAAAATAGATAGGTACTTACGTAGTAAATTCACATGCGCGCTTCAATATTTATATGATTAATTTTCCGCATAAAAGCACGTCACTTTTAAATTTAAGAATAGAACCAACTTGTAGGCTTAGCATATATATCACTTAAATGTATTAAAGCTTTTAATTCTGTATCAGTTATTAACGGCTACATTGTTCTCGAAAATGACGAAAATTTGTCTCTAGGGCAGAACATTTTCACTAGGTGTCTGTTAAATAAGTAATGAAAAATTAGTTTAATTGTTTGCTTATATATTATGTTTAAGGAATTTTTCTAAAATGTCTTGTTGTTCGAATCTAGCTAAAGGTTATTCCTCCGAAAGTTTGAGTGAAATCCCCTCAAACATAAAATAGACTATGAGTTGCCAGTTCAGGAATGTGAAATCGGCACAAAATTCGGATGATTTTTTTGTATCTTAGTTTCTAAGTTCTAGTCTAGTTAGTTCCTTATTTCCTCTTTAGGTATTTCTTCTTCTTAGTGCTCCACAAAATTTCAAAAGTATCGACACTTTACTCGATACCAGTATCGTATCAGATTTATAGGTACTGGGAAAAGGATCGAAACTAAACTATCGACATTGATAGGTATCAAGTACTTTTCAATATATTTTTAAAACTTGCGATTGAGTAATATCCGTAATATAAAATATTATCCGAGAAATTTCGGAGCTTAGAGTTCAGAACTTATCACTACACCATTACAACACCTCCGTCTTGCAGGGATACGAAAGTCGGTGTCTACTCGTAACGAAAATTTTGGCATAATCTTGCTAAACAGCAATTACTATCGCGTTATAATAGATACGTAATCGAGGTGTCATATATTCGGGAAGCACTATGTACATGTGCTGATATACGTGCATCTTGCGCTGCGAACTCTTAAAATTTTGTCGACATCCACAATCTTTGACGAGCATTGAGCCTCTTCTTTTGCTTCTATCTTCGTAGTCTCTTCCTCCAACTCCAACTGAAAAACATACTCGTCAACATCAATGTTTTCCGCTTCCATGGCCTACCGCAAACGTGATTGTAATTTCGACTTTACTCCATTTGTCACCGAACCACGTTTTTCCTACTCCTTTTTCAGTTGTGGAATCTTCAAATCGTCAAACTCTGCCATTTTAAAACAATTCCCTCTTTGGGATTTCTCGATAAATCGTTTACCTTGTAACTCACTCTTGAGTTCGATAGTTGGATTGTTAAATTCAAGTCCCAAATGAATGCTATTTATCTTTTTTTCTTATTTCAATAAATTTATTCGATCTTACAACTTCTAGAACTCTGTTTGCTGCATAATCTGACAGCCCTTATATAGTAGATTTTTAACAAAACTTTGCCTCAAGAGCATTCTGGCAACTAGGAATTAACTGCCTAGTTGCTTCTGGCAATTTATCGTTGATTCGATTTTGTTATATCATTCATGTTCGTCACAATATATAGTCATAGATATATATATTGTAACGGATTTCTCGATAAATTGTCTACCTGTAACTCACTCTTGAGTTCGATCACTGGATTGTTAAATAAAAGTCCCAATTTAATGGCTACACACTTATCTTTATTTCTAATTCCAACAACTTAACACTTATTGCTCGTTATTCGAGCTACCACTTCTTGCTTATGTCTCAATTGCTCTTATCACGACAACACTCTTACCAGAACTGTGTTTGCTGCACAATCCGGCAGCCCTTATATAGTAAATCTGTAACAAAACATTGCTTCTAGAACATTCTGGCCACTACGAATTCGCTAACTACTTTAGTACTAGAACATTCTGGCAACTACGAATTCGCTGTCTAGTTGCTTCTGGCAATTTATCGTCGATTCGATTTTGTTCTATCATCCATATTCGTCACAATATTGTAACGGATTTCTCGATAAATCGTCTACCTGGAACTCACTCTTGAGTTCGATCACTGGATTGTTAAATAAAAGTCTCAATTTTATGGCTTCACACTTATCTTTATTTTTAATTCCAACAACTTAACACTTATTGCTCGTTATTCGAGCTTACCACTTCTTGCTTATGTCTCAATTGTTCTTACCACGACAACACTCTAACTAGAACTGTCTTTGCTGCACTGTCCGGCAGCCCTTATATAGTAAATCTGTAACATAACATTGCGTCTAGAACATTCTCGCAACTACGAATACGCTAACTAGTTGCTTCTGGCAATTTATCGTCGATTCAATTTTGTTCTATCATCCGTGTTCGTCACACTGCCCCCCACCTAAGTCTGATCGTCCCGATTAGACATATTTGCGATACCAAACACAAAGCTTTTATGTCCCCCATCTCGTCTTCTAGGCTGGTGCTGACATCGTTAGCCGTCCTTCTCTTCTTGAAGTTAATTTCATCCGTTTTCCGGATACTCAGTTTCTGGTACATCCCTTGACTTAAAGCTGACTCGAGATTCCATTCTTGATCAGAACGTAACTCCATTAGAACACCGAATCTCGTTACCCACTTTTTGATAAATGCCTCCACCATTGGTTCAGTCTCTTGGTTAGGAATTGCGTATACTTGTGGCCATTCATTGAAATTGTCCTTGACTACCAAAACATGACTATTTCCTAATTTATTGGTGGGAATGGACCATCTTCATACACGCCTATTTCCTCAACTGGCGCACGCGAATTGTGCTGTTTCATCTGCCCATGACTCCTGGACCTTGATCCTTTAGCTACAATGTTCTCAGCATATTTCGCAATCCTTTCTATAGCTGATTGACAACCAGTCCAATAAAATCTTTGCTTCAAATGCTCCAAGGATTTCATGTCTCTCAAGTGAACTCCTCTTGGACATTTGTACTGCACGTTAAGAACATCAAGAATTCCAACCCTTGGAACAACCATGAGTACTCGGAAGGTTTGCCCATTTTCGCTTTTCCATACTCGATGCAAGCAGCCATACACTAACTTTAAACTGCTCCGTTCTGCCCAATATGATTTTGTGACTGGCCTTCCTGTAGTTATTTCTCCAATCGTTGTACATTGGTTCAACTCCATCTTATGGAATGCACCTTCCAATTCTGGATTTTCTTGCACAGAGTCATCCGTTTCAGGTTCAATTTTATGCTGATCTTCCACCTGTGATGGTATACACGCTTCCTGCTCTTCCAACTGTAAGGACACTTGTGCTGGTATCCAAGCTTTTTGCACTTCTAACTGTGAGGAACCTTTTATTAGTTCACACGCTTCCTCCTCTTCCAACTGTGGAAACACCTGCCCTGACATACGCAGTTCCAGCTCTTTCGACTGTGAGGACCCTTGTACTGGTACACACACTTCCTCCTCTTCCGACTGTGAGGACACCTGCGCTGGCATACGCCCGTTCAGTTCTTCCGACTGCGAAGACACATTTGCTGGTATACAAGCTTCTTGCTCTTCATACTGTGAAGATCCTGCTTCACATGCTTCCACCTCTTCCAACTGTGAGGATACCTGCGCTGACATATGCACGTCGAGCTCTTTCGGTGCTGAAAACTGTGCTGAAAAACGTGCATGTTGCGCTGCGAACAGCTCTTTCAAATGCGTTGACAATCGCGTTTCTAACTGCGTTGACATCTGAGACATACGTGTATCCTGCTCTTTAAATTGTGTCGACATTTGCGTTCCCATCTGCGATATTGCAGAAAAAAGCATGTTCATGTCCACCATCTTTGACGAGCATTGAGCCTCTTCCTTTTCTTCTATCTTTGTTGTCTCTTCTTCTAATTCCACGTGAAAGAAATATTCCTCAACATTATTGTTTTCCGCCTCCATGGCCTCTCTCAACCGTGATTGTAATTCAGTTTTTTATCCATTTGTCGCCAAACCACGTTGTTCCAGCTCCTTTTTCAGTTGTGGAATCTTCAGATCGTTAAACTTGGCCATTTTTAATTAATTATCTCCTTGGGAATTTATTTGACAATCCCACTTCTGACACCAATTGTAACGGATTTCTCGATAAATCGTCTACCTGTAACTCACTCTTGAGTTCGATCACTGGATTGTTATATAAAAGTCCCAATTTAATGGCTACACACTTATCTTTATTTCTAATTCCAACAACTTAACACTTATTGCTCGTTATTCGAGCTACCACTTCTTGCTTATGTCTCAATTGTTCTCATCACTACAACACTCTAACCAGAACTGTGTTTGCTGCACAATCCGGCAGCCCTTATATAGTAAATCTGTAACAAAACATTGCTTCTAGAACATTCTGGCCACTACGAATTCGCTAACTACTTTACTACTAAAACATTCTGGCAACTACGAATTCGCTGTCTAGTTGCTTCTGGCAATTTATCGTCGATTCGATTTTGTTCTATCATCCGTGTTCGTCACAATATTATTACCAAAGCCGACTGATTGGCGCTATCACACGTTCAATATTTAATGTGATATTAGGATAGTGATCATAATTGATGATTGATGGATCACGAGTAAATGCTACACGTTCAATAAATATCTCGTCAGTATTTATTGGAAATAAATCCAGTTTTTAAAACCAGTGTGTTAAATATATTTTTGCTAAGTATTTGTTTAATTTTGTCCGGGTTTTCGATGAAATGTCGAAAGAAAACTGAAGAAAAGTTTTTAAGGTTTTGAAGAAAAACAATCACAGACAGCGCTCGTTAAAAAAAAAATGTTGCAACTATTGTAAAGAATTCCCCGGATCTTAAAAAATACTAAAAAAAATTTGTATGTGTAAATATAAAATAAATAAAAATTTTTAGAAAATTAGCATTCCTTTTTATTATTTTTAATAATTTGTTCCGTCGTATCGTGAATTTACATACAAAATGTCGTTGATGTCGCGATCAATCTTTAATGTTTAACGCGCAATCCACGATCCGCGATCCGCATTTCAAAATATTTTATGATATGGCGATCCTGGATCGCGTTTAAATATAATGAAGTCGTCTTCAATTGCATCCCTACAAGCGGATATCTACTAGCAAACGTGTTAGCGACTTGTTATTGTCCACAGAGAGTGGGAAAAAAGTAACACATCGCCATTTGATATTCAATAGTTCTCTCGCTCTATCCAATCGTTATTATGTCATTTAGTTTCGTTCTAAGTTACCTTTTATATGCGTTTGTTATTTTTTGGGTAACAGAATGACATACATTGGTTATCAAATCTGTTTACAGTCTGTTGAAGGTAATAAATACTTTTGTAAGAGAGTAGGTTACCTATGTGTTATCCATAACAGAAGTATTTGTTCCCAAAATTTCGGTTAGTGATGTCGTTTTGATTAGCAGTTTGTTACCTTTAACATATAAACTTGTTAGCGTATTTGTTATATATTTGTTGGCTTTAACAAGCATAACTGTTGCCTCGATTTGTTACATAATTTATTACCTATTTGTTTCTTTTAACAAATTCGTATTTTAGCTTATCGGTTACCATCATGTTGACATAACCAATTCCAATTTTGTTAAATAAAATTCAATATTTTTTTATATTATTTTTCTTTATTTTATTGAAAAACGTATTTACTTATTATCTTATTACTAACTAATTATTCAAATTAATGAATATCTTAAATGTGTACATATTGATATATACTATGTTACACATATGTATATAGGTTAAATATAAGTATTAACACTTAAATTGTATACTTAAAGAAGTACATATAACAATATATTATATATACTACAATTATAAAGATACATGCATACAAAATATCTGGTTAAATGAGTTTAGCCTCCCTCTACATGTACACACCACTCTATCCGGTAGAAACTGGCGCACCCTACTACACATCACACCTGAGAACACCACCACACTCAGTCACCACACGACGACACGTCATACCGCCAAGCAACAAAACGGATGGTTCCCACATCAGAGGATCAACTTTCGTTTGTACACAGTGCCGCGTCAATACTACATTCAATATAGCGCGCTTCCTGCATTCGCTTGCACAATTCGACAGCTAATTTGATTCACAACGCTCCACCCGTCGACATAATTATTGTCTACCTTTTATTTTAACGAAATTATAACGAATTATTATAAAACACTGTTCTTATATGACGGAATAAATCAAAACTTATTACTTGTATAAAATATATCGAGATACGGAGCTTTTCTTAAAAATAAAGCGGCTCTAATTATAAATCAGTGGTGTGTGATCCTCCATAAATTGTGTATCTATTTAAACAATATGATTCGGCCCCTTCATCACGGTTATACACCATGTAATACATTATTTTTTCGCAGGTTTCTTGTCAAAAACTCGACTATAAAAGATTTAAGCGCCTGTTTCATTTGTGTAACATGATTTTGTTTAAAATCCTACATTTCAGCTATTACAGCATAGGAACTAACATTGGTGCGACGATTCACATCGGTCATCTGGTCATTGGTCATCTTTTGCATAGACGTTAACAAATCGCATTCGTGTTGAAATAATGTCAGGAAAACTGTTCAGGACGCCTCTGAAATAAAAAATACATAGAAAATTAAGCCATTTATGAACGAGATTGACAAGCGAGGTAGCAATTAGATTAATTACTCTAATACCAGTTAGTAGATACTGAAATATTAGCTTTTGGGTATCTTTAAGCTAGGCACAAGGTTCTTTCATTCCTTAGGCATATGTAACTAAAAAGAGACTAACTCTCGTGTCGTATTGACTGTAGAACTAAAAACGGTCTGTGAATGGTATCGAGTCCAATTTATGGTTTAACTTTCCGATCCGAGGCGAACTTAACGCCCAACACTTTCCGATAACGGTGTTGTTTTTAAGGGTGCACGACGCTCGTCTCTATTTAAGGCCTTTGCCAGGTCCGACCTGCCATCACCAATACGTTGCAGTTATTTTTTACATTGTGTTTCATAACGTTTCGCCGTCTCATTGGATAATGTTAAGAGATATGGCCCAACAATAAGAGACTCCTACATATGTGTCACGTTTGGCTTTCCTTATGCTTGATTTCAACATCTTGTCACAGTAGCAGGTCAAAACATGATGCCACACTTCGCATTGTCACAGTACCGGATGACGACAAGCCCAATATACAAAATCTTGCAATAGAATCTGTCGATGCTCCACAAATCGTTCTGTGTAACGTTTACAAATTATGAGTGAAAATGAGGCAAAATCTCTCCAACAAACGATGGTATACCAATACCAATCAAAATCCATGTATCGTCTTGAACCTCCAACATAATTATGTTTAAATTGCATATTTATCAATCTAAAACATAATTTCTTATATTAAATATTAGTTAACTAACTATATTTGTTCACTTTTTAAAGTTATTAATTAATAATTTACTCACCTGAATTGGTTTTATTCTAGGAATGCAATTTTTCCGCAATGCTGCAAAAAATAAAAGTTTTGGTTATAAAAACAAAACACATACCACAATGCGTACCTTATTGATCGGTTTTGTGTCGCGTTTTTCAATGTATAAAGTAAAAAAAATTAATTTTACAATATAAATATAATTAATTTTACAACATATTTATAAAAAGAAGAACTCACCTCTCTAAAAGCCAAATTTGTAGCAGAGATGAAGGAATGCTCAACTCTCTCAACTATTGAATGTTCAAAAACCGGTTGTTTTAAAATATCACAAAATCACAAAAAAGGATTTTAATAGTTCCTCCATGTGTTAATCGGATATATATATAATAATTTAAATCTTAATAAATGTTGGGTGTTTTAGTTTAAATGCCCAACAATTTTTATTTTGACTGAGCTGGCTACAACGCAAAATGTTATAAAAGACGCTAATTTTGAAGCGCTCTCACACTGGAATAAGCGTCCCTTTATCCCTGTTTTTAGTGAAATTACGCTGTTTTTATTCTTCTTGAGTAGTAAATTGTATATTCGTTTTTCTTATTTTGGCATGTTTATATATATTACAATATGTTTATAATGTCGGTAGTTTTTCTCTCTCTCACCTAAGGTTTCTCCCATTCAATTGGAAATTGCAGAAAAGCCTATGTATTACTAATGTTCGTTTCAGAAGTTAAAAAGATTGGGACCAAACTGTTTAATTGTTTATTATGGTCAATCGGTTCATAAAATTTAAGTATTTTTCTTCTGCAAATTCTTTAATAAAATCTGATCAATTTATTCTGTCGCAAACCTTGTGTTCTATTGAAATCATAGCCAATCCAGATAATCTATTGTGTCATGGTGGATCGCAGATAATTTTTTATTATTTTCAATTTAGAAAAGCTTCTTTCACAACTTGCAACTGTTACCGTTAAAGTTAAAAGGATCCTGAGCACAATACTACTTGTAATATTTGGACCAAATCTTAAACCTGTTACAAATTTTAAAACATCTTGAGGAGATAAATTACTATTTAAAAACATACAAAGGACTGACAACTCCTCACAAAGTTCTAATACATTTATATCGCTTCAGTTCTAATGACTTAAAATAGCCTCGAGATTCTTACAATGTTCTAACAATTCATCATTTGGGAGTTCTCTTAAGGCATATATGTACAAGTATGTTATACAAAAAAGCAAAATGTTTACTGTGCTCAGAAATCTGGGAAAATCTTAATTATAAAGAATTTATGGCTGTATCTATAATGTGAAAAAATACTTCAATTTTATATTTTTGACGGTGATTAATGATTGGTTGAACACACTCATAAGTTAAATGCTTTTTCTTGGATCGTGCACCAGGTCTAGCCACATTTTCAAACACCTCGCAATCAATTTCAGAAGCTAAGGCTTTGGCGTCTTCAAGAACTTGAGTAAAATACTTATCTGAACGTGAGTTTTCAAAGCAATCTTTTGTATTTTTAAGTAATTTAATGACGGAAACTAAGTTAGAATCTTTACTTTGCATTAATTTACTAATACTATTTTCGCACCGAATTTAAATCCCCTTGAAAACATAATTTGTGGATTGTGGAACCAAAGTCGTTCTGACCGGCATTGTGTATTTTCGATGAGTTTTCATTGACAGTTCACACATCTATTTGTTTACATTTGTTATGTACCCTACAAGAACAGTGACGGTCATCTGATGGGTAATATGACAGTCATAGCTGAAAAAATTTTGTCAGCGCGCAGAACAAAGTTTCTATCATTTTCTTAAGAGCCTTGTGCAACAACAGTTATTATTTCTTTAATAACTTTCAAACTTTTAATCAAAATTAGTTATAATAATATACTTTAATATAAAAAGGAATGCAAGAAAAAATATAATAAAATATGACAATACAAAAATTAATTTTCACTTGATGCCATCTCCTCTTCTCAATAGCTCTGCATACGTCTTTCTCCAATCAGTGAATAGTTCTGAATTTAAAAATGCAAATGTAAATTAACTGTACAGACATATCATAGGTGAGTGTATTGGCGAACCCATCAGCAGTTTCTTGTAGGGTACGTTTAGGCCAATTATGGAATGTAAACAAATTGTCAACTGACATTTAGGGCTCGCAAAATATGTCTTCATAATATCGATTAAACTAGAGCAGGCGCCGATTATAATGAGTGGAATGTAAGTTTTCAAAGGGTTTTCAGCGAAAACTGTGTTTTCATTTGACAGATTTTGTATGGATGAAAACACAAGTTTTCGCCTGACGACCTCTTTTGTCTATGAAAACACGAATTTTGTGTCGGTGCGAACATAGTATTAGAGTAATACCTCTTGCATTCTTCAAAAGAATTGACTACCTTTATCTTAAAGTGAAAAATAGCAATTATTTTTTGCACAGTATTAAAAACAATTGTAGTTTCCAGTGAGGACTTTGCCATGTCGTTTACCACTAATTTTAAAGAATGACTACTGCAAAGAACCACCAATGCCCGTGGATTGGTTCTTTTAATCCTGGCTTTAACTCCACTTTCAGTACCTTTCATATTAGATCCATTATCGTACCCCTGCCCTCTTATCCAAGTGCTGATAATTGTTCTACGATAATTTCTGTTAGGGCCAGACCTGTTGATTTCTCGATTGGTATAAATCCTAAAAAACTTTCATTTATTACAATTTCTGAATGTTCTTGAATGGTCTTGTGATTGAATAATATAAAAGGTACCTAATTATCATGGTCATCTGCTCAGTTTTACTAGCGTCTGGAGTACGATCTAAAATAATAGAATTTTTTCAGTACTCTCCTGCATAACGGGATCAAATTCGGCTAACAACTCTACTAGTATTAAAAAATTACCATTGTTATGTTGATACAGATTATCAGAAATACCTTGAAAAGCCAAGCTATTTTTAGCCAACATTTGATTGATTGAGGCAATTCGTAACAATATTCTATTCCAGTGTTCTATTTCTGATTTAATTATCCTCTGGGACACGGCGTATGACACGATTTGAGCCTACGTGAAAGTTCTACCCAAGATTTTACTGCTTTTACATGGTCTCGTGATGTCTCAAGAGATTTAAGCATATCACCTACATGACTCCAATTTTTGTAGCCATCTTCAGATAGACCGGAAGTTATAGTTGTATTGAAGATTTTACAACAAAAGCAATACAATATAAAATACAATTTTTTGCCACAGAATATGCAAGCCAATCTCTTAAAATTTCTTCACCGTTATTAAGCTTTCTCTTATAGTATCTCGAAGTAAATCTCCGACCATTGATATCTTGTGGAAATTGAAATTCATACAGTGGGTCTGGAGAACCTATTTACCAAATATATTATTTCTGTGTGTGTTAATCTATTGGGCCACGTAGCTGGGTCGACATCTACAATAGATGTTAATTCTGTAGAAACACTTGGACTTGCAATAGCACCTTCGCCTACAATAGCAGTTTCACCTGTCATAGCCTCTTCCCCTGTAATAACACTTTCACCTGTAATAGCGCTTGACCCAGAAGTAGAAGCACCACGTTCACAGATTATATTAGAGTCGGGCGTATGTTCTTCTTGAGGTTTAAGCGGAATCTCAGCTATAGCTCCGGTTTCTGGTGTGGGTTATGATGGTCTGTTTAGATCACCTTTCTTCAAAATGGACTCTAATGCCCCTGCTTGCTTTTGTCGCTCTGCGTCTTTTTCAAGTCTTCGTTTTTTATATTGGTATCTCGACAAGCGTGATCTACCGTCAGCCTTTCTGTACGGTAAAAAAATTATAGGAAATAAATTTACATACCACTTAAAACATTTTTAACATATCTTGCGGTCAATATCAAATTAGGTGTTTTCAATATTACGTTTTTTTTACGTATTACAATTTAATTTATAAAATAGATAGGTACTTACGTAGTAAATTCACATGCGCGCTTCAATATTTATATGATTAATTTTCCGCATAAAAGCACGTCACTTTTAAATTTAAGAATAGAACCAACTTGTAGGCTTAGCATATATATCACTTAAATGTATTAAAGCTTTTAATTCTGTATCAGTTATTAACGGCTACATTGTTCTCGAAAATGACGAAAATTTGTCTCTAGGGCAGAACATTTTCACTAGGTGTCTGTTAAATAAGTAATGAAAAATTAGTTTAATTGTTTGCTTATATATTATGTTTAAGGAATTTTTCTAAAATGTCTTGTTGTTCGAATCTAGCTAAAGGTTATTCCTCCGAAAGTTTGAGTGAAATCCCCTCAAACATAAAATAGACTATGAGTTGCCAGTTCAGGAATGTGAAATCGGCACAAAATTCGGATGATTTTTTTGTATCTTAGTTTCTAAGTTCTAGTCTAGTTAGTTCCTTATTTCCTCTTTAGGTATTTCTTCTTCTTAGTGTTCCACAAAATTTCAAAAGTATCGACACTTTACTCGATACCAGTATCGTATCAGATTTATAGGTACTGGGAAAAGGATCGAAACTAAACTATCGACATTGATAGGTATCAAGTACTTTTCAATATATTTTTAAAACTTGCGATTGAGTAATATCCGTAATATAAAATATTATCCGAGAAATTTCGGAGCTTAGAGTTCAGAACTTATCACTACACCATTACAACACCTCCGTCTTGCAGGGATACGAAAGTCGGTGTCTACTCGTAACGAAAATTTTGGCATAATCTTGCTAAACAGCAATTACTATCGCGTTATAATAGATACGTAATCGAGGTGTCATATATTCGGGAAGCACTATGTACATGTGCTGATATACGTGCATCTTGCGCTGCGAACTCTTAAAATTTTGTCGACATCCACAATCTTTGACGAGCATTGAGCCTCTTCTTTTGCTTCTATCTTCGTAGTCTCTTCCTCCAACTCCAACTGAAAAACATACTCGTCAACATCAATGTTTTCCGCTTCCATGGCCTACCGCAAACGTGATTGTAATTCCGACTTTACTCCATTTGTCACCGAACCACGTTTTTCCTACTCCTTTTTCACTTGTGGAATCTTCAAATCGTCAAACTCTGCCATTTTAAAACAATTCCCTCTTTGGGATTTCTCGATAAATCGTTTACCTTGTAACTCACTCTTGAGTTCGATAGTTGGATTGTTAAATTCAAGTCCCAAATTAATGCTATACATTTATCTTTTTTTCTTATTTCAATAAATTTATTCGATCTTACAACTTCTAGAACTCTGTTTGCTGCATAATCTGACAGCCCTTATATAGTAACAAAACTTTGCCTCAAGAGCATTCTGGCAACTAGGAATTAACTGTCTAGTTGCTTCTGGCAATTTATCGTTGATTCGATTTTGTTATATCATTCATGTTCGTCACAATATATAGTCATAGATATATATATTGTAACGGATTTCTCGATAAATTGTCTACCTGTAACTCACTCTTGAGTTCGATCACTGGATTGTTAAATAAAAGTCCCAATTTAATGGCTACACACTTATCTTTATTTCTAATTCCAACAACTTAACACTTATTGCTCGTTATTCGAGCTACCACTTCTTGCTTATGTCTCAATTGCTCTTATCACGACAACACTCTTACCAGAACTGTGTTTGCTGCACAATCCAGCAGCCCTTATATAGTAAATCTGTAACAAAACATTGCTTCTAGAACATTCTGGCCACTACGAATTCGCTAACTACTTTAGTACTAGAACATTCTGGCAACTACGAATTCGCTGTCTAGTTGCTTCTGGCAATTTATCGTCGATTCGATTTTGTTCTATCATCCATATTCGTCACAATATTGTAACGGATTTCTCGATAAATCGTCTACCTGTAACTCACTCTTGAGTTCGATCACTGGATTGTTAAATAAAAGTCTCAATTTTATGGCTTCACACTTATCTTTATTTTTAATTCCAACAACTTAACACTTATTGCTCGTTATTCGAGCTTACCACTTCCTGCTTATGTCTCAATTGTTCTCATCACGACAACACTCTAACCAGAACTGTGTTTGCTGCACAATCCGGCAGCCCTTATATAGTAAATCTGTAACAAAACATTGCTTCTAGAACATTCTGGCCACTACGAATTCGCTAACTAATTTACTACTAGAACATTCTGGCAACTACGAATTCGCTGTCTAGTTGCTTCTGGCAATTTATCGTCGATTCAATTTTGTTCTATCATCCGTGTTCGTCACACTGCCCCCCACCTAAGTCTGATCGTCCCGATTAGACATATTTGCGATACCAAACACAAAGCTTTTATGTTCCCCATCTCGTCTTCTAGGCTGGTGCTGACATCGTTAGTCGTCCTTCTCTTCTTGAAGTTAATTTCATCCGTTTTCCGGATACTCAGTTTCTGGTACATCCCTTGACTTAAAGCTGACTCGAGATTCCATTCTTGATCAGAACGTAACTCCATTAGAACACCGAATCTCGTTACCCACTTTTTGATAAATGCCTCCACCACTGGTTCAGTCTCTTGGTTAGGAATTGCGTATACTTGTGGCCATTCATTGAAATTGTCCTTGACTACCAAAACATGACTATTTCCTAATTTATTGGTGGGAATGGACCATCTTCATACACGCCTATTTTCTCAACTGGCGCACGCGAATTGTGCTGTTTCATCTGCCCATGACTCCTGGACCTTGATCCTTTAGCTACAATGTTCTCAGCATATTTCGCAATCCTTTCTATAGCTGATTGACAACCAGTCCAATAAAATCTTTGCTTCAAATGCTCCAAGGATTTCATGTCTCTCAAGTGCCCTCCTCTTGGACATTTGTACTGCACGTTAAGAACATCAGGAATTCCAACCCTTGGAACAACCATGAGTACTCGGAAGGTTTGCCCATTTTCGCTTTTCCATACTCGATGCAAGCAGCCATACACTAACTTTAAACTGCTCCGTTCTGCCCAATATGATTTTGTGACTGGCCTTCCTGTAGTTATTTCTCCAATCGTTGTACATTGGTTCAACTCCATCTTATGGAATGCACCTTCCAATTCTGGATTTTCTTGCACAGAGTCATCCGTTTCAGGTTCAATTTTATGCTGATCTTCCACCTGTGATGGTATACACGCTTCCTGCTCTTCCAACTGTAAGGACACTTGTGCTGGTATCCAAGCTTTTTGCACTTCTAACTGTGAGGAACCTTTTATTAGTTCACACGCTTCCTCCTCTTCCAACTGTGGAAACACCTGCCCTGACATACGCAGTTCCAGCTCTTTCCACTGTGAGGACCCTTGTACTGGTACACACACTTCCTCCTCTTCCGACTGTGAGGACACCTGCGCTGGCATACGCCCGTTCAGTTCTTCCGACTGCGAAGACACATTTGCTGGTATACAAGCTTCTTGCTCTTCATACTGTGAAGATCCTGCTTCACATGCTTCCTCCTCTTCCAACTGTGAGGATACCTGCGCTGACATATGCACGTCGAGCTCTTTCGGTGCTGAAAACTGTGCTGAAAAACGTGCATGTTGCGCTGCGAACAGCTCTTTCAAATGCGTTGACAATCGCGTTTCTAACTGCGTTGACATCTGAGACATACGTGTATCCTGCTCTTTAAATTGTGTCGACATTTGCGTTCCCATCTGCGATATTGCAGAAAAAAGCATGTTCATGTCCACCATCTTTGACGAGCATTGAGCCTCTTCCTTTTCTTCTATCTTTGTTGTCTCTTCTTCTAATTCCACGTGAAAGAAATATTCCTCAACATTATTGTTTTCCGCCTCCATGGCCTCTCTCAACCGTGATTGTAATTCAGTTTTTTATCCATTTGTCGCCAAACCACGTTGTTCCAGCTCCTTTTTCAGTTGTGGAATCTTCAGATCGTTAAACTTGGCCATTTTTAATTAATTATCTCCTTGGGAATTTATTTGTCAATCCCACTTCTGACACCAATTGTAACGGATTTCTCCATAAATCGTCTACCTGTAACTCACTCTTGAGTTCGATCACTGGATTGTTATATAAAAGTCCCAATTTAATGGCTACACACTTATCTTTATTTCTAATTCCAACAACTTAACACTTATTGCTCGTTATTCGAGCTACCACTTCTTGCTTATGTCTCAATTGTTCTCATCACTACAACACTCTAACCAGAACTGTGTTTGCTGCACAATCCGGCAGCCCTTATATAGTAAATCTGTAACAAAACATTGCTTCTAGAACATTCTGGCCACTACGAATTCGCTAACTACTTTACTACTAAAACATTCTGGCCACTACGAATTCGCTAACTACTTTAGTACTAGAACATTCTGGCAACTACGAATTCGCTGTCTAGTTGCTTCTGGCAATTTATCGTCGATTCGATTTTGTTCTATCATCCGTGTTCGTCACAATATTATTACCAAAGCCGACTGATTGGCGCTATCACACGTTCAATATTTAATGTGATATTAGGATAGTGATCATAATTGATGATTGATGGATCACGAGTAAATGCTACACGTTCAATAAATATCTCGTCAGCATTTATTGGAAATAAATCCAGTTTTTAAAACCAGTGTGTTAAATATATTTTTGCTAAGTATTTGTTTAATTTTGTCCGGGTTTTCGATGAAATGTCGAAAGAAAACTGAAGAAAAGTTTTTAAGGTTTTGAAGAAAAACAATCACAGACAGCGCTCGTTAAAAAAAAAATGTTGCAACTATTGTAAAGAATTCCCCGGATCTTAAAAAATACTAAAAAAAATTTGTATGTGTAAATATAAAATAAAAAAAAATTTTCAGAAAATTAGCATGCCTTTTTATTATTTTTAATAATTTGTTCCGTCGTATCGTGAATTTACATACAAAATGTCGTTGATGTCGCGATCAATCTTTAATGTTTAACGCGCAATCCACGATCCGCGATCCGCATTTCAAAATATTTTATGATATGGCGATCCTGGATCGCGTTTAAATATAATGAAGTCGTCTTCAATTGCATCCCTACAAGCGAATATCTACTAGCAAACGTGTTAGCGACTTGTTATTGTCCACAGAGAGTGGGAAAAAAGTAACACATCGCCATTTGATATTCAATAGTTCTCTCGCTCTATCCAATCGTTATTATGTCATTTAGTTTCGTTCTAAGTTACCTTTTATATGCGTTTGTTATTTTTTGGGTAACAGAATGACATACATTGGTTATCAAATCTGTTTACAGTCTGTTGAAGGTAATAAATACTTTTGTAAGAGAGTAGGTTACCTATGTGTTATCCATAACAGAAGTATTTGTTCCCAAAATTTCGGTTAGTGATGTCGTTTTGATTAGCAGTTTGTTACCTTTAACATATAAACTTGTTAGCGTATTTGTTATATATTTGTTGGCTTTAACAAGCATAACTGTTGCCTCGATTTGTTACGTAATTTATTACCTATTTGTTTCTTTTAACAAATTCGTATTTTAGCTTATCGGTTACCATCATGTTGACATAACCAATTCCAATTTTGTTAAATAAAATTCAATATTTTTTTATATTATTTTTCTTTATTTTATTGAAAAACGTATTTACTTATTATCTTATTACTAACTAATTATTCAGATTAATGAATATCTTAAATGTGTACATATTGATATATACTATGTTACACATATGTATATAGGTTAAATATAAGTATTAACACTTAAATTGTATACTTAAAGAAGTACATTTAACAATATATTATATATACTACAATTATAAAGATACATGCATACAAAATATCTGGTTAAATGAGTTTAGCCTCCCTCTACATGTACACACCACTCTATCCGGAAGAAACTGGCACACCCTACTACACATCACACCTGAGAACACCACCACACTCAGTCACTACACGACGACACGTCATACCGCCAAGCAACAAAACGGAGGGTCCCCACATCAGAGGATCAACTTTCGTTTGTACACTGTGCCGCGTCAACACTACATTCAATATAGCGCGCTTCCTGCATTCGCTTGCACAATTCGACAGCTAATTTGATTCACAACGCTCCACCCGTCGACATAATTATTGTCTACCTTTTATTTTAACGAAATTATAACGAATTATTATAAAACACTGTTCTTATATGACGGAATAAATCAAAACTTATTACTTGTATATAATATATCGAGATACGGAGCTTTTCTTAAAAATAAAGCAACTTTAATTATAAATCAGTGGTGTGTGATCCTCCATAAATTGTGTATCTATTTAAACAATATGATTCGGCCCCTTCATCACGATTATACACCATGTCATACATTATTTCTTCGCAGGTTTCTTGCCAAAAACTCGACTATTAAAGATTTAAGCGCCTGTTTCATTTGTGTAACATGATTTTGTTTAAAATCCTACATTTCAGCTATTACAGCATAGGAACTAACATTGGTGCGACGATTCACATCGGTCATCTGGTCATTGCTCATCTTTTGCATAGATGTTAACCAATCGTATTTGTGTTGAAATAATGTCAGGAAAACTGTTCAGGACGACTCTGAAATAAAAAATACATAGAAAATGAAACTTTTTATGAACGAGATTGACAAGCGAGGCAGCAATTAGATTAATTACTCTAATACCAGTTAGGAGATACTGAAATATTGGTTTTTGGGTATCTTCAAGCTAGGCACAAGGTTCTTTCATTCCTTAGGCATATGTAACTAAAAAGAGACTAACTCTCGTGTCGTATTGACTGTAGAACTAAAAACGGTCTGTGAATGGTATCGAGTCCAATTTATAGTTTAACTTTCCGATCCGAGGCGAACTTTACGCCCAACACTTTCCGATAGCGGTGTTGTTTTTAAGGGTGCACGACGCTCGTCTCTATTTAAGGCCTTTGCCAGGTCCGACCTGCCATCATCAATACGTTGCAGTTATTTTTTACATTGTGTTTCATAACGTTTCGCCGTGTCATTAGATAATGCTAAGAGATATGGCCCAACAATAAGAGACTCCTACATATGTGTCACGATTGGCTTTCCTTATGCTTGATTTCAACATCTTGTCACAGTAGCAGGTCAAAAAATGATGCCACACTTCGCATTGTCACAATACCGGATGACGACAAGCCCAATATACAAAATCTTGCAACAGAATCTGTCGATGCTCCACAAATCGTTATTTGTAACGTTTACAAATTATGAGTGAAAATGAGGCAAAATCTCTCCAACAAAAGATGGTATACCAATACCAATCAAAATCCATGTATCGTCTTGAACCTCCAACATAATTATTTTTAAATTGCATTTTTATCAATCTAAAACATAATTTCTTATATTAAATATTAGTTAACTAACTATATTTGTTAACTTTTTAAAGTTATTAATCAATAATTTACTCACCTGAATTGGTTTTATTCTAGGAGTGCAACTTTTCTGCAATGCTGCAAATTTTCTGTAACAATAAAAGTTTTGGTTATAAAAACAAAACACATACCACAATGCGTACCTTATTGATCGGTTTTTTGTTTTTATAAAGTAAAACAAATTAATTTTACAATATAAATATAATTAATTTTACAACATATTTATAAAAAGAAGAACTCAGCTCTCTAAAAGCCAAATTTGTAGCAGAGATGAAGGAATGCTCAACTCTCTCAACTATTGAATGTTCAAACACCAGCTATTTTAAAATATCACAAAATCACAAAAAAAGGATTTAAATAGTTCCTCCATGTGTTGATCGGATATATATATAATAATTTTAATCTTAATAAATGTTGGGTGTTTTAGTTTAAATGCCCAACAATTTTTATATTGACTTTTCTGGCTACAACGCAAAATGTTATAAAAGACGCTAATTTTGAAGCGCTCTCACACTGCAATAAGCGTCCCTTTATCCCTGTTTTTAGTGAAATTACGCTTTTTTTATTCTTCTTGAGTAGTAAATTGTATATTCGGTTTTCTTATTTTGGCATGTTTATATTACAATATGTTTAGAATGTCGGTAGTTTTTCTCTCTCTCACCTAAGGTTTCTCCCATTCAATTGGAAATTGCAGAAAAGCCTATGTATTACTAATGTTGCCCTTTAACTAAAGGAACAATAAACATTTTTCATCAAAATCGTTTCAGAAGTTAAAAAGATTAGGACCAAACTGTTTAATTGTATATTATGGTCAATCGGTTCATAAAATTTAAGTTAAGGTTCAAACGGTACGTATAAAAAACAAAACACAACACAACAAAAGATTTGTTTTTAAATTTAATACTGTTACTACAAAACAAATCAGTTATTTTTTAAAATAATGAAACCAAAAATTAAACATTTTTTCAGAGAATATTTAATCCCACCTCGTAATTATAGTAATTTTCTTCGCACTTTTTGTTCTGCAAATTCTTTAATAAAATCTGATCAATTTATTCTGCCGCAAACCTTGTGTTCTATTGAAATCATAGCCAATCCAGATAATCTATTTTGTCATGGTGGATCGCAGATAATTTTTTATTATTTTCAATTTAGAAAAGCTTCTTTCACAACTTGCAACTGTTACCGATAAAGTTAAAAGGATCCTGAGCGCAATACTACTTGTAATATTTGGTCCAAATCTTACATCTGTTACAAATTTTAAAACATCTTGAGGAGATAAATTACTATTTAAAAACATACAAAGGACTGACAACTCCTCACAAAGTTCTAATACATTTATATCGCTTCAGTTCTAATGACTTAAAATAGCCTCGAGATTCTTACAATGTTCTAACAATTCATCATTTGGGAGTTCTCTTAAGGCATATATGTATGTACAAGTATGTTATACAAAAAAGCAAAATGTTTACTGTGCTCAGAAATATGGGAAAATCTTAATTATAAAGAGTTTATGGCTGTATCTATAATGTGAAAATACTTCAATTTTATATTTTTGACGGTGCTCAATGATTGGTTCAACACACTCATAAGTTAAATGCTTTTTCTTGGATCGTGCACCAGGTCTAGCCACATTTTCAAACACCTCGCAATCAATTTCAGAAGCTAAGGCTTTGGCGTCTTCAAGAACTTGAGTAAAATACATATCTGAACGTGAGTTTTCAAAGCAATCTTTTGTATTTTTAAGTAATTTAATGACGGAAACTAAGTTAGAATCTTTACTTTGCATTAATTTACTAATACTATTTTCGCACCGAATTTAAATCCCCTTGAAAACATAATTTGTGGATTGTGGAACCAAAGTCGTTCTGACCGGCATTGTGTATTTTCGATGAGTTTTCATTGACAGTTCACACATCTATTTGTTTACATTTGTTATGTACCCTACAAGAACAGTGACGGTCATCTGATGGGTAATATGACAGTCATAGCTGAAAAAATTTTGTCAGCGCGCAGAACAAAGTTTCTATCATTTTCTTAAGAGCCTTGTGCAAAAACTGATGTAAACAAACGTATGTGTGTGAGTTTGCATCTCTCTTTAACATATGGGTATTCGGAATTGATTCACTATATATCTATACTGCTCACTCTCATGTCTTTTTCTGAGCCATTGCTGACCATAAATCCGTCATAGCTGAAAATTGTCAGTAATAACTGAAATGCTTTTTTTATTTCTTTAATAACTTTCAAACTTTTAATCAAAATTAGTTATAATAATATACTTAAATATAAAAAGGAATGCAAGAAAAAATATAATAAAATATGAAAATACAAAAATTAATTTTCACTTGATGCCATCTCCTCCTCTCAATAGCTCTGCATACGTCTTTCTCCAATCAGTGAATAGTTCTGAATTTAAAAATGCAAATGTAAATTAACTGTACAGACATATCATAGGTGAGTGTATTGGCGAACCCATCAGCAGTTTCTTGTAGGGTACGTTTAGGCCAATTATGGAATGTAAACAAATTGTCAACTGACATTTAGGGCTCGCAAAATATGTCTTCATAATATCGATTAAAGTAGAGCAGGCGATTATAATGAGTGGAATGTAAGTTTTCAAAGGGTTTTCAGCGAAAACTGTGTTTTCGTTTGACAGATTTTGTATGGATGAAAACACAAGTTTTCGCCTGAAAACCTCTTTTGTCTATGAAAACACGAATTTCGTGTCGGTGCGAACATAGTATTAAAGTAAAACCTTTTGCATTCTTCAAAAGAATAGACCACTCTCATCTTAAAGTGAAAAATAACAATTATTTTTTGCACAGTATTAAAAACAATTGTAGTTTCCAGTGAGGACTTTGCCATGTCGTTTACCACTAAATTTAAAGAATGACTATTGCAAAGAACCACCAATGCCCGTGGATTGGTTCTTTTAATCCTGGCTTTAACTCCACTTTCAATACCTTTCATATTAGATCCATTATCGTACCCTTGCCCTCTTAGCCAAATGCTGATAATTGTTCTACGATAATTTCTGTTAGGGCCAGACCTGTTGATTTCTCGATTGGTATAAATCCTAAAAAACTTTCATTTATTACAATTTCTGAATGTTCTTGAATAATCTTGTGATAGAATAATGTAAAAGGTACCTAATTATCATGGTCATCTGCTCAGTTTACTAGCGTCTGGATTACGATCTAAAATAATAGAATAATATTTCGACGTAATGATAGCTTCCATAATATAATGTTTTTTTATGCCGTCTGAAATTGTATTGATAAACTCATTTTGAATTGTTTTACTTAAGTAGGTTGCTTGTTTCTCCTCTTTTTTCAAAACTCTGCGTACATGATCCTGCATAACGGGATCAAATTCGGCTAACAACTCTACTAGTATTAAAAAATTACCACTGTTATGTTGATACAGATTATCAGAAATACCCAAAGCCAAGATATTTGTAGCCAACATTTTGATGATTGAGGCAATTCGTAACAATATTCTATTCCAGTGTTCTATTTCTGGTTTAATTATCCTCTGGGACACGGCGTACGACACGATTTGAGCCTACGTGAAAGTTCTAACCAAGATTTTCCTGCTTTTACATGGTCTCGTGATGTCTCAGGAGATTTAAGCATATCACCTACATGACTCCAATTTTTGTAGCCATCTTCAGATAGACCGGAAATTATAGTTGTATTGAAGATTTTACAACAAAAGCAATACAATATAAAATACAATTTTTTGCCACAGAATATGCAAGCCAATCTCTTAAAATTTCTTCACCGTTATTAAGCTTTCTCTTATAGTATCTCGAAGTAAATCTCCGACCATTGATATCTTGTGGAAATTGAAATTCATACAGTGGGTCTGGAGAACCTATTTACCAAATATATTATTTCTGTGTATGTTAATCTATTGGGCCACGTAGCTGGGTCGACATCTACAATAGATGTTAATTCTGTAGAAACACTTGGACTTGCAATAGCACCTTCACCTACAATAGCAGTTTCACCTGTCATAGCCTCTTCACCTGAAATAGCGCTTGAAGCACCAGGTTCAAAGATTATATTGGAGTCGGACGTATGTTCTTCTCGAGGTTTAAGCGGAATCTCAGCTATAGCTCCGGTTTCTGGTATGGGTGATGATGGTCTGTTTAGATCACCTTTTTACAAAATGGACTCTAATGCCCCTGCTTGCTTTTGTCGCTCTGGGTCTTTTTCAAGTCTTCGTTTTTTATATTGGTATCTCGACAAGCGTGATCTACCGTCAGCCTTTCTGTACGGTAAAAAAATTATATGAAATAAATTTACATACCACTTAAAACATTTTTAACATATCTTGCGGTCAATATTAAATTAGGTGTTTTCAATATTACGTTTTTTTTACGTATTACAATTTAATTTATAAAATAGATAGGTACTTACGTAGTAAATTCACATGCGCGCTTCAATATTTATATGATTAATTTTCCGCATAAAAGCACGTCACTTTTAAATTTAAGAATGGAACCAACTTGTAGGCTTAGCATATATATCACTTAAATGTATTAAACCTTTTAATTCTGTATCAGTTATTAACGGCTACATTGTCCTCGAATATGACAAAAATTTGTCTCTAGGGCAGAACATTTTTACTAGGTGTCTGTTAAATAAGTAATGAAAAATTAGTTTAATTGTTTGCTTATATATTATGTTTAAGGAATTTTTCTAAAATGTCTTGTGCGAATCTAGCTAAAAGTTATTCCTCCGAAAGTTTGAGGGAAATCCCCCTCGATATTGTTATATCTTTATTTCTAATTCCAACAACTTAACACTTATTGCTCGTTATTTGAGCTTACAACTTCTTGCTTATGTCTCAATTGTTCTTATCACGACAACACTCTAACTAGAAATGTCTTTGCTGCACAATCCGGCAGCCCTTATATAGTAAATCTGTAACAAAACATTGCTTCTAGAACATTCAGGCAACTACGAATTCGCTAACTAGTTGCTTCTGGCAGTTTATCGTTGATTCGATTTTGTTCTATCATCCGTGTTCGTCATACTGCCCTCCACCTAAGTCTGATCGTCCCGATTAGACATATTTGCGATACCAAACACAAAGCTTTTATATCCCACATCTCGTCTTCTAGGCTGGTGCTGACATCGTTAGCCGTCCTTCTCTTCTTGGAGTTGATTCCATCCGTTTTCCGGATACTCAGTTTCTGGTACATCCCTTGACTTACAGATGACTTGAGATTCTATTCTTGATCAGAAAGTAACTCCATTGGAACACCGAATCTAGTTACCCACTTGTTGATGAATGCCTCCGCCACTGGTTCAGTCTCTTGGTTAGGAATTCTGTATACTTGTGACTTGACTACCAAAACATGACTATTTCCTAATTTATTGGTGGGGAATAGACCATCTTCATACACGCCTATTTTCTCAACTGGCGCACGCGAATTGTGCTGTTTCATCTGCCCATGACTCCTGGACCTTGATCCTTTAGCTACAATGTTCTCAGCATATTTCGCAATCCTTTCTATAGCTGATTGACCACCAGTCCAATAAAACCTTTGCTTCAAATTCTCCAAGGTTTTCATGTCTCTCAAGTGCCCTCCTCTTGGACATTTGTACTGCACGTTAAGAACATCATGAATTCCAACCCTTGGAACAACCATAAATACTCGGAAGGTTTGCCCATTTTCGCTTTTCCATACTCGATGCAAGCAGCCATACACTAACTTTAAACTGCTCCGTTCTGCCCTATATGATTTTGTGACTGACCTTTCTATAGTTATTTCTCTAATCGTTGTACATTGGTTCAACTCCACTTCAAGTAATGCACCTTCAAATTCTGGATCTTCTTGCTAAGAGTCATCCGTTTCAGGTTCAATTTTATGCTGATCTTCCACCTATGATGGTATACACGCTTCCTGCTCTTCCAACTGTACGGACACTTGTGCTGGTATACAAGCTTCTTGCTCTTCATACTGTGAAGATCCTGGCTCACATGCTTCCTCCTCTTCCAACTGTGAGGATACCTGCGCTGACATATGCACGTCGAGCTCTTTCGGTGCTGACAACTGTGCTGAAAAACGTGCATCTTGCGCTGCGAACTGCTCTACCAAATGCGTTGACAATCGCGTTTCCATTTGAGACATACGTGTATCCTGTTCTTTAAATAGTGTCGATATTTGTGTTGACATTTGCGATATTGCGACAAAAACCATGTTTATGTCCACAATCTTTGACGAGCATTGAGCCTCTTCCTTTTCTTCTATCTTTATTGTCTCTTCTTTTAATTCCATATGAAAGACATATTCCTCCACATTAATGTTTTCCGCCTCCATGGCCTCTCTCAACCGTGTTTGTAATTCAGTTTTTAATCCATTTGTCGCCAAACCCCGTTGCTCCAGCTCCTTTTTCAGTTGTGGAATCTTCAGATCGTTAAACTTGGCCATTTTGAAATAATTATCTATTTGGGAATTTATTTGACAATCCCACTTCTGACACCAATTGTAACGGATTTCTCGATAAATCGTCTACCTGTAACTCACTCTTGAGTTCAATCACTGGTATGTGTAAATATAAATAATATAATTTGTTCCGTCGTATCGTGAATTTACATACAAATTGTCGTTGATGCCGCGATCAATCTTTAATGTTTAACGCGCAATCCACGATCCGCGATCCGCATTTCAAAATATTTTATGATATGGCGATCCTGGATCGCGTTTAAATATAATGAAGTCGTCTTCAATTGCATCCCTACAAGCGGATATCTACTAGCAAACGTGTTCGCGACTTGTTATTGTTCACAGAGAGTGTTCAATAATTCTTTCGCTATATCCAACCGTTATTATGTCATGTAGTTTCGTTCTAAGTTACCTTTTATATCCGTTTGTTATTTTTTGGGTAACAGAATCACATACATTGGTTATCAAATCTATTTACAGTCTGTTGAAGGTAATAAATTCTTTTGTTAGAGAATAGGTTACCTATGTGTTATCCATAACAGAAATATTTGTTCCCAAAATTTCGGTTAGTGATATCGTTTTGATTAGCAGTTTGTTACTTTTAACATATAAACTTGTTAGCGTATTTGTTATCTATTTGTTGGCTTTAACAAGCATAACTGTTGCCTCGATTTGTTACATAATTTATTACCTATTTGTTTCTTTTAACAAATTCGTATTTTAGCTTATCGGTTACCTTCTTGTTGACATAACCAATTCCAATTTTGTTAAATAAAATTCAATATTTTTTTTATATTATTTTTCTTTATTTTATTGAAAAACGTATTTACTTACTATCTTATTACTAACTAATTATTATATACTATGTTACACATATGTATATAGGTTAAATATAAGTATTAACACTTAAATTGTATACTTCAAGAAGTGCATTTAACAATATATTTATATATACTACAATTATAAAGCTACATGCATACAAAATATCTGGTTAAATGATTTTAGTCTCCCTCTGCATGTACACACCACTCTATCCGGAAGAATTATTATAAAACACTGTTCTTATATGACGGAATAAATCAAAACTTATTGCTTGTATAAAATATATCGAGATACGGAGCTTTTCCTAAAAATAAAGCAACATTAATTATAAATCAGTGGTGTGTGATCCTCCATAAATTGTGTATCTATTTAAACAATATGATTCGGCCCTTTCATCACGATTATACACCATGTCATACATTATTTCTTCGCAGGTTTCTTGCCAAAAACTCGACTATAAAAGATTTAAGCGCCTGTTTCATTTGTGTAACATGATTTTGTTTAAAATCCTACATTTCAGCTATTACAGCATAGGAACTTACATTGGTGCGACGATTCACATCGGTCATCTGGTCATTGCTCATCTTTTGCATAGATGTTAACCAATCGCGTTCGTGTTGAAATAATGTCAGGAAAACTGTTCAGGACGCCTCTGAAATAAAAAATACATAGAAAATGAAACTATTTATGAACGAGATTGACAAGCGAGGCAGCAATTAGATTAATTACTCTAATACCAGTTAGGAGATACTGAAATATTGGCTTTTGGGTATCTTCAAGCTAGGCACAATGTTCTTTCATTCCTTAGGCATATGTAACTAAAAAGAGACTAACTCTCGTGTCGTATTGACTGTAGAACTAAAAACGGTCTGTGAATGGTATCGAGTCCAATTTATGGTTTAACTTTCCGATCCGAGGCGAACTTTATGCCCAACACTTTCCGATAACGGTGTTGTTGGGTGAGCTTTAGTTTAGCATCCCACGATTTCAGGATTAAGAGGGGTATGGTTGGATAGACAGTTACAGTTTTCGAGATATTTGCATTTTAAGTTGAAAGTTTCACAAACTTCATTTGACAATTTCTCGATTTATGGTTATCTTTTCTTTTATATTATGCACTTATTATACACTAATTTTTCACTTCAATGTTTCTACATATTTATTTTATATTAAATATTTAAGTATTTGCTTTAAATAAGCATTTAATTTTTACACAATTTTCGTAATATTTTTAATTTAGAAAAGCTTCTTTCACAACTTGCAACTGTTACCGTTAAAGTTAAAAGGATCCTGAGCGCAATACTACTTGTAATATTTGGACCAAATCTTAAATCTGTTACAAATTTTAAAACATCTTGAGGAGATAAATTACTATTTAAAAACATACAAAGGACTGACAACTCCTCACAAAGTTCTAATACATTTATATCGCTTCAGTTCTAATGACTTAAAATAGCCTCGAGATTCTTACAATGTTCGAACAATTCATCATTTAGGAGTTCTCTTAAGGTATATATGTATGTACAAGTATGTTATACAAAAAAGCAAAATGTTTACTGTGCTCAGAAATCTGGGAAAATCTTAATTATAAAGTATTTATGGCTGTATTTATAATATGAAAAAATACTTCAATTTTATATTTTTGACGGTGCTTAATGATTGGTTCAACACACTCATAAGTTAAATGCTTTTTCTTGGATCGTGCACCAGGTCTAGCCACATTTTCAAAGTCTTACACCTCGCAATCAATTTCAGAAGCTAATGCTTTGGCGTCTTCCAGAACTTGAGTAAAATACTTATCTGAACGTGAGTTTTCAAAGCAATCTTTTGTATTTTTAAGTAATTTAATGACGGAAACTAAGTTAGAATCTTTACTTTGCATTAATTTACTAATACTATGTTCGCACCGCATTGAAATCCCCTTGAAAACATAATTTGTGGATTGTGGAACCAAAGTCGTTCTGACCGGCATTGTGTATTTTCGATGAGTTTTCATTGACAGTTCACACATCTATTTGTTTACATTTGTTATGTACCCTACAAGAACAGTGACGGTCATCTGATGGGTAATATGACAGTCATAGCTGAAAAAATTTTGTCAGCGCGCAGAACAAAGTTTCTATCATTTTCTTAAGAGCCTTGTGCAAAAACTGATATAAACAAACGTATGTGTGTGAGTTTGCATCTCTCTTTAACATATGGGTATTCGGAATTGATTCACTATATATCTATACTGCTCACTCTCATGTCTTTTTCTGAGCCATTGCTGACCATAAATCCGTCATAGCTGAAAATTGTCAGTAATGACTGAAACGCTTTTTTTATTTCTTTAATAACTTTCAAACTTTTAATCAAAATTAGTTATAATAATATACTTAAATATAAAAAGGAATGCAAGAAAAAATATAATATAATATGAAAATACAAAAATAAATTTTCACTTGATGCCATCTCCTCTTCTCAATAGCTCTGCTTACGTCTTTCTCCAAACAGTGAATAGTTCTGAATTTAAAAATGCAAATGTAAATTAACATTACTGACATATCATATGTGAGTGTATTGGCGAACCCATCAGCAGTTTCTTGTAGGGTACGTTTAGGCCAATTATGGAATGTAAACAAATTGTCAACTGACATTTAGGGCTCGCAAAATATGTCTTCATAATATCGATTAAACTAGAGCAGGCGCCGATTATAATGAGTGGAATGTAAGTTTTCAAAGGGTTTTCAGCGAAAACTGTGTTTTCATTTGACAGATTTTGTATGGATGAAAACACAAGTTTTCGCCTGAAAACCTCTTCTGTCTATGAAAACACGAATTTTGTGTCGGTGCGAACATAGTATTAGAGTAATACCTTTTGCATTCTTCAAAAGAATTAACCACCTCTATCTTAAAGTGAAAATAACAATTATATTTTGCACAGTATTAAAAACAACTGTAGTTTCCAGTGAGGACTTTGCCATGTCGTTTACCACTAAATTTAAAGAATGACTATTGCAAAGAACCACCAATGCCCGTGGATTGGTTCTTTTAATCCTGGCTTTAACTCCACTTTCAATACCTTTCATATTAGATCCATTATCGTACCCTTGCCCTCTTATCCAAGTGCTGATAATTGTTCTACGATTATAGAGCAAGTTTTTAACTATGTTGATTTGGGAGTTAATATTGAGCTAAGCTTAATTTCAGTCTTCATATTTCTACCATGGTCTTGAAAGCAAAAGCTGCCCTCAGTTTTGTTAAACGTTGGTCTAAAGAATTTAGAGATCCGTATATTACTATAACACTTTATACAACTTTGGTTAGACCTATATTGGAATATGGCTCTGTGTTATGGAACCCTAGCTACCAAATCCATTCTGACAATTTAGAGTCGGTTCAAAAACAATTTTTATTTTTCGCCTTAGCGCATTTCCGATGGGATGCTAGGGTAAGTCTACCTGCATACACTAGTCGTTTAAAACTTATTAATCTACCTACACTTTCTAGTCGTAGGGAAATGCTTGGCATAATATTCTTAGTGAAACTTTTGAAACTAGACGAGCCATTCCGCCGTATATGTCATGATTTTAATTCTCATTCCAGCACATTTGATGCTAACAACTCTACTAGTATTAAAAATTACCATTGTTATGTTGATACAGATTATCAGAAATACCCAAAGCCAAGCTGTTTTTAGCCAACATTTTGATGATTGAGGCAATTCGTAACAATATTCTATTCCAGTGTTCTATTTCTAATTTAATTATCCTCTGGGACACGGCGTACGACACGATTTGAGCCTACGTGAAAGTTCTAACCAAGATTTTACTGCTTTTACATGGTCTCATGATGTCTCAGGAGATTTAAGCATATCACCTACATGACTCCAATTTTTGTAGCCATCTTCAGATAGACCGGAAGTTATAGTTGTATTGAAGATTTTACAACAAAAGCAATACAATAAATTTTTTGCCACAGAATATGAAAGCCAATCTCTTAAAATTTCTTAACCGTTATTAAGCTTTTTCTTATAGTATCTCGAAGTAAATCTCCGACCATTGATATCTTGTGGAAATTGAAATTCATACAGTGGGTCTGGAGAACCTATTTACCAAATATATTATTTCTGTGTATGTTAATCTATTGGGCCACGTAGCTGGGTCGACATCTACAATAGATCTTAATTCTGTAGAAACACTTGGACTTGCAATAGCACCTTCACCTACAATAGCAGTTTCACCTGTCATAGCCTCTTCCCCTGTTATAGCACTTTCACCTGTAATAGCGCTTGACCCAGAAGTAGAAGCACCACGTTCACAGATTATATTGAAGTCGGACGTATGTTCTTCTCGAGTTTTAAGCGGAATCTCAGCTATAGCTCCGGTTTCTGGTATGGGTGATGATGGTCTGTTTAGATCACCTTTCTTCAAAATGGACTCTAATGCTCCTGCTTGCTTTTGTCGCTCTGTCTTATAATTAATTACTCCACTCTTTGATGTTTGAAATCAGACTGATTTTGCATCAGATCGGCAACTCGAGCTTACTGCTATGCCCGGCTGTACCGCACATTCCAGCAAGCTCAAAATATGCTGAGTCTACTGTTTGAGTCACGTATTAGCGGATCATGCGATATGATGCTGTGCATGCCGCCGTTATACATAATTAATATTTATATTAATATTTATAATTTTGAAATTTACATTATTATTATTTTTTTTTAAATGAGAATGACAATAGTTAGACTTATTAATGTAATTATAATTACGGTGGCGCTAATACCATAAGTTATATTCTTATGATATTTTAGCTCTTCTATCTCTCTGATGTTTTTAAAATTATTTAGTACTATTTTATCAAAGCTTATTTTCGCTTCATAAGTTTGATTCAATATCCTCACAGGATGTACAAGTTTCTCAACAAATTCGGTTTTATTGTTAGTAAAAATCTTTTGAATAATCTTTATTTTACAATTTGCATAATTTAAAATATAATTATTTTGCAATATGAAGTTTCGTTCATCACAAGTCTGAATTAAACTTTCATTATGTGCATTCTTTATTATTAAAGTGTCATCACTTATTTCTTGAATTTGTGTTATATTGTTATACATAAATTCACAATCATCAGAGAAGATACATTTCTTACTTAGTTTTAATTTTTTAAATACAGTATTTTCCTTATACATATAGGTTTCTTTACTTATTATTACAATTAATTCATCTTCTTGATTTATTTGTAAGTTTTGTTTATTAGGTAATGGCGTAATCAATTTCACATTTTCTTTAAAAAAACTTCTTGGAATTTGTATGGCGAATATTAATGCTTCCTCTTTGTATGCCACAACTCCTATTTTTGCTAATTTCAATTTATAAAAATCAATATCGAACCTATCTATTTCTTCTTTTGTTAACATTCCGGGATGTATCAAATTGTTTTTAGCCGCAGCTATATTATCCTGAATTTCGTGAATTTTCCTTTCAATATAATTTCAAACTAAGCATTTGATCATTGTACAGCACCAATTTCGCTAGTTCTCTATTTTCCTTTTGTATCTGATTTAATTCTTTTAATATTTTAACCCTGTCTTTTTCTATTATTGTTTTCATTAGATTAATTGAGTCATTAAAATGCTCATTTATGAAGATCTGTTTATTTATATTTTCTATTGCGTTGTGAATATTCCCCTCTATTATTTCTAAATGCCTAATTATGTCCTGGCGGTCTTCGTCGTCCATTACCCCGAACAACCATTTGTACATTGTCCCTCCTAGATTAATTAAGCCCCTCTTCTTTCTTTCCTGCTTCTTGGGTGTAATGGATCTAATTTTTGCTTTTATTATTTGAATTTCATTAAAAAGAAGTTCCTCGTTACTTATGTCGGCCTGTCTTACATTTTTCTCTATTTCTTCTACCAAAATTGTTAGTTCCTTTGGGTGTATAATATGAAGTATTGTACATACTTCATTAACTATTTCTACATCGCCGAGTTGCATCGTGGTATATCCTGCATCTTCAATTAGCGGTGCTACTTGCAGGAACGCTGTCACCAATTTTATGTAGGTCATCAGAAAAGCTATTATCCACATGGCCTGAAAATACATTTGCTCGTGAATTGGTTTTTTTTTTTTATATGTCACCATTATGTACTATCACGCTCAACCTCTCATCCTCTTCTTCAGTGCCTAACTTCTCTGCTTTAGCTAATTTAAGTGGCCTCTTTATGTTTGCTACATGAATGTTTTGTAGGGGGGTAATTCGGAAATACGGTTCGTCCTTGTGTCGTACTCTTTTGTTGTTTTTTATTGGCCCTGACGATCTCAGTTCTTCGTAGTCTTCTCTGTACCTATTTCTTTCTTGTATAATGTTTTGTTTCACCTGGTCTATTGTTTTTTTTTAAATGGTTGGATCTATACTATTTTTTGCGTCATTGGGTGTACATTTAATGGTTGAGTGATATCGGTCATTATAGTTACCTATAACGATCTGTATCCTCATTTCTGTTGAGAGACTTGGTTCACCAATTCCTGTTAGTTTCTCTAACAGGGTTGAGTGCAGCCTCTCAATGTCTGCATTACCTGTGTGGGAATTCGGTTTTGTTAGGTGTATCTCTACTCCTTCTGCATTTAAGAACTGTATCAAATGTTCGGCCCTGAATTCATTGTCCATTATGATTTGTTTTGGTTTTCCAAATTTCGCGAAATGTTCAATTATAAAAGCCTTCTTTGCCCTCCAATTTCTATCAGTTATGTTGTATGCTGCCGCGAATTTTGTTAGTTTGTCAATAACTGTGACAAACGACTGCTTTTTGAAATGAAAAATATCTATATGTATTATTTCGTTTTTAACTGTCGGTGTTTCTGTTAGTTTAAATTTTGGTCTTATCGGCTTCCTATCATACTTAACTCTTTGGCACTTTTCACAGTTATTTATTATTAACTGAATGTGCTCTGTGAATTTGGGATAGTATATTTTGTCCTTAAGTGTATTGTAAGTTTCGTTTATTCCGCTATGCATTGACTCATTACTATGGTAAAGTGCGATTTTCTTATGTAAATCTTCTTCTTTTTCTATTTCTGTTGCCCTTTTTGTATATTTGACTAATTTAAAATTATTATCATGTGAAAACATCGAAATCATTAATATCTGAATTCTATGATAATCAGATTCAGTGACTTCTGAGATTATGCCGACACATGTCGACTTAACACTTCTTTTATTATGTACTCTTCCTCCATTGGGTTGATCTCTATCATCTTTCTCCCATGGAGTCTCTGCATTTCAAATTTTGGACTGTATGTTAATATGATTTGAATTTTATGTTTATTCACTATTTCTTCCTTGATTACAAAGTGTTCTAACAGTTCTTCTTCCGCAGAATGTACTGTATCTGACATTTCTAAATTTGACTCATCGTCGTTCCCCTCTGTTATTTTAGGCGAATTTTCAATTCGACTTAGGAAGTCCGCTACTACGTTATCTTTACCCTTTACATACTCCATTTCGTAATTATACTCCTGGAGTTTTAGAAGCCACCTTTGATGTCGTGGTGAAAATTCTTTCCCTTTATACTTGCTATTTAGATACTTAATCGGGCAGTGATCAGTTACTATCTTAAATTTTGCTCCGTATATGTATGGTCTAAAATAAGTCACAGCATACATGATTGTAAGGAATTCTTTATCTGTCGTCGCATATTTCTGCTCATGATTGTTTAGTGTTCTTGAGATGAAGCATATTGGTTGGCCTTGCTGTGAAAGAACAGCTCCAATAGCGTAATCGCTTGCATCCGCAGTAATTGTAAATTTTTTGTCATATTCAGGAAATTTTAAAATTGGATGTGATGAGATGGGTTTTTAAATTTTCAAAGCTGGCTATATATTGAGGATCTCTCGAATTTATTGTGTTATCTTTCTTTAAATATTTTATCATTGGGTAAGCTATTCTAGAGTAATCTTTAATAAACTTTCTATAATAGCCTGTGGTCCCTAAAAACCCTTTTAATTGCCTTTCTGTTGTTGGAATTGGTAAATTTTAAATGGCTAAAATTTTTTCTGGGTTGGGCTTAATGCCGTCTTTTGTCAAAACGTGACCCAAAAATTCGGTTTCTCTTTTTAAAAAACTACACTTATTTGGTTGGATTTTTAGGTTATTTTCCTGAAGCTTTGAAAAAATTTTTCTTAGTGAATGTATGTGTTTTTCTAGTGACGTAGAAAATATTAATATGTCATCTAAATAGACTACACATATTTTATTAATATGTTCCCTTAAGATGTCGTTCATTAATCTCTGAAAAGTGGCTGGAGCATTTTTAAGCCCAAACGGCATCCTGACGTATTCATACAGGCCTGCTGGAGTCACAAAGGCTGTTTTCTCTATATCCTTCTCTGCCATTAGGATCTGATGATAACCTTTAGCTAGATCTATGGTGCTAAAGTACTGTGCTTTGCCCAATTTATCTAAAATTCCATCAATATTTGGCAGGGGATATTTATCGTCAACAGTAATTTGGTTTAACCTCCTATAATCAACAACGAAATTTTTTTATACCGGAACTATCCGATTTCTTTGGCACAATTATTATTGGTGAGCTGTATTGGCTTCGACTTTTTCTTATTATTCCTTGCTTTTCCATTTCTTCAATTTGCCTTTCCGCCTCGTCTGCATGTTTGGGGGGCAATCTGTAAATTCGAGAATTAATTTGTTGATCCGTTGTTGTTCTAATTTCATGAGCAATGGTATTCGTGTTTGTCAGCTCATCTCCTTCTTTATAAATTAGTTTTTCGTACTTTTTTAATAGTTTACTTATTTTTATCTTTTCTTCTGGGGTTAAATGGTCGAGTGGAATGTTACTAACTTCACTTTCTTCCAACGAATAAATTTGCTCCTGCATAATTTTCGTATGGAATGGAAGCTTGACACCATTTCTCAATGCCATTTCTTTGTTTTCAATATTTATTGTTTTCACATTTTCAAATATAAAATCATTCCCTAGTATAAGGTCGTATGGCTTGTTATAATCCATTTTTAACCATCGCATTCTTGCATTTTGAGGGTATCTAAATTCTAGTGGGCATGGTGTCTTAACTCTTTCGTTCATCGCTCTTATTTCTCCATTCAGTGTACTGATTATTGTTTTATTTTTTTCTAAAACTGGTAAATTATACTTTTCGAAACTTGCTCTTTTCATTATGCTTATGGTAGAGCCTGGGTCTACTAATGCACACCATTTCTTATTAAATAGAGTGAGTGAAATTAAGATTTTATTTTGATTTTCCGAAGCTAATTGGTAAAAAATTCCTCGTTGTTATTTGTTTCCTCTGTTCTACTCATAGTGTCAACTTCCATGGGTGTTGGTCCATTTGATCGTCTTGATTGCCGAGTGCCATTTTGTACAGGTTGCCATGCAGAATTACCATAACCGTTATTATTATTACTACGATATTGATTATTTTGACCTGAATTTCCAGGATTAGTTTGTCTGTGGGGATTATTTGGGTGATAATTATTTTGCCCTGAAAAGTTTGTATTTCTTTGGGAGTATCGTCTCGAACTATTTTGTGAATAATAATTATTATTATTACGGGGATGTTGTCCTGAATTACTTTGGAAACGATTAATATTTTGCTCACTACTATTTTGTCTCCTATAATTGTTTATTATTTGATTATTCTGATTTCTGTTATTATTAAACTTTCTAGTATTTTGAGAAAATGAATCCGAATTTCTATTTTTTGTTAAAAACGTAGGATTTCAATTTCCATCGTCCAGCCCTATGAAATTGTGGATTGTATTTGCCATGTCTGTCCATGCCGATATATTTCGTACCATATAGGCTAATGTTCCTGCTGCTAATTGCTTTATCTTTTGTATAAGCATTCCTGTAAATATTTCTTTCATTATATTTCCTGACTCACTTAAAGCACAATATTCCGTAACATTATCAATTATTTCTTTAGCTTTTCTACTAAGTTCCATGATACTACCCACCCTAAGATAGGTGATGTCGTTGGTCAAAGTAGTGCTGTTTTAATTTAGCTTTACAAGTTGCCCAATCTTGAGGTGGGTTTGCTTGCAAAAAATTTTTTGCTGAACCACCAATTTTTAAGTCATAGATCACTCTAAAAACTATTTCTTCCTGACCTACATAGTCCCTTCGTACTCTGTCAATAGCCTCAATGAAGGATGGCAAATTTTTTACATTACCTTCGAAAGGAGCTAGAAATTTTAAGTCCCTTTCGACTCTTTGCCTAAACGTTATATTTTGTTGTTGGGCGTTTTGTTGCAGCAACTGGGCAATGGCGACTAAACAATCTTGTATATTTTGAGCCATCTTCACAAATTTTTATGTATAGATAGAATAGTATACAATAAATAAATGTACAATATCTTGTATATTTAACAATTCGTATTTTACCTCTCGTAAGAATATGCTTCAAATTATTTTAATAATATTGTATAATATAAATTAATATAAGCTTATAAAGGTATGCTTCGAATCTATAACATTCACTTGCCGTTTTTACTATTGCTGCTCTCCACGTACAACTGCTGTTGTAATTTTTTGTATTGCCCTTACTGCTACTGTTGCTTGCTGCTACTGCTGCTGTTGTTATTGTTGTTGCCCTTACTGTTACTGTTGCTTGCTGCTACTGCTATTTATTATAAACTCTTCTCTTTTAGTTATTTCAACTGACATACGATTTTTATTAGGAAAGTCTCAGGAATCACACTGGGTTGTTTGTTTTTTTATTTTTATTTTTTATTATTTATATATATATATGTATATATCAATTTTTTAACGATTGTTTTCAGTTCTTTAATTTTTTCAAAAGTAAATAAGTTCTACTCTCTAAAGTTGTAAAGTTCTTTTAAAGTTGTTTTTCTGGCACCTTCGTTATTTTACAATTCGCTGAATTTGCGTTTACTGTTGAGTTGTTGAATTGCTTGCTGCTGCATTGGAGAATTTGGGTTTATCTTTCAATGCCGATATTTAAAATAGTTATTAAATTAAAACATTTATATATATATTTTTTTTTTAGTTTTAAATCACAGCACTTGATTCTGCTTTTTATTTTTTTTTTCTTCATTTACTTCCCTTTTTGGGTCGCGGAACGTCGACTGCGCCAATTATATAATTAATTACTCAACTCTTTGATGTTTGAAATCAGACTGCTTCTTGCATCAGATGGGCAACTCGAGCTTGCTGCTATGCCCGGTTGTACCGCACATTCCAGCAAGCTCAAAATATGCTGAGTCTGCTGTTTGAGTCACGTATTGGCGGATCATGCGATATGATGCTGTGCATGCCGCCGTTATACATAACTTGCGCAATTCAATATTTATATGATTAATTTTCCGCATAAAAGCACGTCACTTTTAAATTTAAGAATAGAACCAACTTGTAGGCTTAGCATATATATCACTTAAATGTATTAAACCTTTTAATTCTGTATCAGTTATTAACGGCTACATTGTTCTCGAATATGACGAAAATTTGTCTCTAGGGCAGAACATTTTTACTAGGTGTCTGTTAAATAAGTAATGAAAAATTAGTTTAATTGTTTGCTTATATATTATGTTTAAGGAATTTTTCTAAAATGTCTTGTTGTGTTGTGTGTGGGGAAATCCCCTCAAACATAAAATAGACTGAGAGTTGCCAGTTCAGAAATGTGAAATCGGCAGAAAATTAGGATGATGTTTTTGTATCCTAGTTTCTAAGTTCTAGTCTAGTTAGTTCCTTATTTCCCCTTTAGGTATTTCCTCTTCTTATTGTTCCACAACATTTCAAAAGTATCGACACTTTACTCGATACCAGTATCGTATCAGATTTATAGGTACTGGGAAAAGGATCGATACTAAACTATCGACATTGATAGGTATCAAGTACTTTTCAATATATTTTTAAAACTTGCTTTTGAGTAATATCCGTAATATAAAATATTATCCGAGAAATTTCGGAGCTTAGAGTTCAGAACTTATCACTACACCATCACAACACCTCCGTCTTGCAGGGATACGAAAGTCGGTGTCTACTCGTAACGAAAATTTTGGTGTACGGACACTTGTGCTGGTATCCAAGCTTCTTGCTCTTCTAACTGTGAGGACCCTTGTACTGGCACACGCTTCCCCCTCTTCCGACTGTGAGGATACCTGCGCTGGCATGCGCCCGTTCAGTTCTTCCGACTGCGAAGACACTTGTGCTGGTATACAAGCTTCTTGCTCTTCATACTGTGAAGATCCTGGCTCACATGCTTCCTCCTCTTCCAACTGTGAGGATACCTGCGCTGACATACGCACGTCGAGCTCTTTCGGTGCTGACAACTGTGCTGAAAAACGTGCATCTTGCGCTGCGAACTGCTCCTCCAAATGCGTTGACAATCGCGTTTCCATTTGAGACATACGTGTATCCTGTTCTTTAAATAGTGTCGATATTTCCGTTGACATTTGCGATATTGCGACAAAAACCATGTTTATGTCCACAATCTTTGACGAGCATTGAGCCTCTTTCTTTTCTTCTATCTTTGTTGTCTCTTCTTCTAATTCCATATGAAAGACATATTCCTCCACATTAATGTTTTCCGCCTCCATGGCCTCTCTCAACCGTGATTGTAATTCAGTTTTTAATCCATTTGTCGCCAAACCCCGTTGCTCCAGCTCCCTTTTCAGTTGTGGAATCTTCAGATCGTTAAACTTGGCCATTTTAAAATAATTATCTCCTTGGGAATTTATTTGACAATCCCACTTCTGACACCAATTGTAACGGATTTCTCGATAAATCGTCTACCTGTAACTCACTCTTGAGTTCGATCACTGGTATGTGTAAATATAAATAAAAAAAAAATTTTGAGATTATGCATGCCTTTTTATTATTTTTAATAATTTGTTCCGTCGTATCGTGAATTTACATACAAAATGTCGTTGATGTCGCGATCAATATTTAATGTTTAACGCGCGATCCACGATCCGCATTTCAAAATATTTTATGATATGGCGATCATGGATCGCGTTTAAATATAATGAAGTCGTCTTCAAATGCATTCCTACAAGCGGATATTTACTAGCAAACGTGTTCGCGACTTGTTATTGTTCACAGAGAATGGGAAAAAAGTAACACATCGCCATTTGATGTTCAATAGTTCTCTCGCTCTATCCAATCGTTATTATGTCATGTAGTTTCGTTCTAAGTCACCTTTTATATGCGTTTGTTATTTTTTGGGTAACAAGCGGCCTTTACACGGTCATTTTTGTATGCAAGCATGTGCGGCGTGATGAGAAGAATGAGCGTGTAAACATAATAAATTCGTGTATGTCATACATGTGTGATGGTTTTTAAAAAATTTTAAAAACATGATGTTGTTATGAACATGTTTTATGGTGTAAACGCTTGCATCATGCTCTGCTTTCACACGAGCAAAAAGAGTCCAGCGACTCGAGTATAGTTTTTCTGTCTGTTTGTGCCGTTCGAATGCGCAACACTTAGAGTATGTTGCATATTTCATTTGTATGTTGGGATGGTGGTCCCACATTTTGCTTGCAATGAATTATCATGAATGTGGTCGAACAATATGCATAATACCTACCTGCTTAATATTTAAAAGGCCAAATTTATAACAGGAATTTCCTAATATTTATGTATCAAAAATTCATAATTTCTTTACTCAATATTTTTGGGACTCAAAAGTCTTTGTTTAAAAGGGCTAAATACTTTCAAGGCCAAATTTATAACAGGAATTTCCTAATATTTAGGTATCAAAAATTCATAATTTCTTTACTCAATATTTTTGGGATTCAAAAGTCTTTGTTTAAAAGGGCTAAATACTTTCAAGGCCAAATTTATAACAGGAATATATACTATGTTACACATATGTATATAGGTTAAATATAAGTATTAACACTTAAATTGTATACTTAAAGAAGTACATTTAACAATATATTTATATATACTACAATTATAAAGCTACATGCATACAAAATATCTGGTTAAATGATTTTAGTCTCCCTCTGCATGTACACACCACTCTATCCGGAAGAATTATTATAAAACACTGTTCTTATATGACGGAATAAATCAAAACTTATTACTTGTATAAAATATATCGAGATACTGAGTTTTTCTTAAAAATAAAGCAACTTTAATTATAAATCAGTGGTGTGTGATCCTCCATAAATTGTGTATCTATTTAAACAATATGATTCGGCCCCTTCATCACGATTATACACCATGTCATACATTATTACTTCGCAGGTTTCTTGCCAAAAACTCGACTATAAAAGATTTAAGCGCCGGTTTCATTTGTGTAACGTGATTTTGTTTAAAATCCTACATTTCAGCTATTACTGCATAGGAACTAACATTGGTGCGACGATTCACATCGGTCATCTGGTCATTGCTCATCTTTTGCATAGATGTTAACCAATCGCATTCGTGTTGAAATAATGTCAGGAAAACTGTTCAGGACGCCTCTGAAATAAAAAATACATAGAAAATGAAGCCATTTATGAACGAGATTGACAAGCGAGGTAGCAATTAGATTAATTACTCTAATACCAGTTAGTAGATACTGAAATATTGGCTTTTGGGTATCTTCAAGCTAGGCACAAGGTTCTTTCATTCCTTAGGCATATGTAACTAAAATGAGACTAACTCTCGTTTCGTATTGACTGTAGAACTAAAAACGGTCTGTGAATGGTGTCGAGTCCAATTTATGGTTTAACTTTCCGATCCGAGGCGAACTTTACGCCCAACACTTTCCGATAACGGTGTTGTTTTTAAGGGTGCACGACGCTCGTCTCTATTTAAGGCCTTTGCCAGGTCCGACCTGCCATCACCAATACGTTGCAGTTATTTTTTACATTATGTTTCATAACGTTTCGCCGTGTCATTAGATAATGCTAAGAGATATGGCCCAACAATAAGAGACTCCTACATATGTGTCACGTTTGGCTTTCCTTATGCTTGATTTCAACATCTTGTCACAGTAGCAGGTCAAAAAATGATGCCACACTTCGCATTGTCAGAATACCGGATGACGACAAGCCCAATATACAAAATCTTGCAATAGAATCTGTCGATGCTCCACCAATCGTTCTTTGTAACGTTTACAAATTATGAGTGAAAATGAGGCAAAATCTCTCTAACAAACGATGGTATACCAATACCAATCAAAATCCATGTATCGTCTTGAACCTCCAACATAATTATTTTTAAATTGCATTTTTATCAATTTAAAACATAATTTGTTCACTTTTTAAAGTTATTAATTAATAATTTACTCACCTGAATTGGTTTTATTCTAGGAATGCAATTTTTCCGCAATGCTGCAAAAAATAAAAGTTTTGGTTATAAAAACAAAACACATATCACATGGCGTACCTTATTGATCGGTTTTGTGTCGCGTTTTTCTATGTATAAAGTAAAACAAATTAATTTTACAATATAAATATAATTAATTTTACAACATATTTATAAAAAGAAGAACTCAGCTCTCTAAAAGCCAAATTTGTAGCAGAGATGAAGGAATGCTCAACTCTCTCAACTATTGAATGTTCAAAAACCGGTTGTTTTAAAATATCACAAAATCACAAAAAAGGATTTAAATGGTTCCTCCATGTGTTAATCGGATATATATATAACAATTTTAATCTTAATAAATGTTGGGTGTTTTAGTTTAAATACCCAACAATTTTTATATTGACTTTTCTGGCTACAACGCAAAATGTTATAAAAGACGCTAATTTTGAAGCGCTCTCACACTGGAATAAGCGTCCCTTTATCCCTGTTTTTAGTGAAATTACGCTTTTCTTATTCTTCTTGAGTAGTAAATTGTATATTCGGTTTTCTTATTTTGGCATGTTTATATTACAATATGTTTAGAATGTCGGTAGTTTTTCTCTCTCTCACCTAAGGTTTCTCCCATTCAATTGGAAATTGCAGAAAAGCCTGTGTATTACTAATGTTGCCCTTTAACTAAAGGAACAATAAACATTTTTCATCAAAATCGTTTCAGAAGTTAAAAAGATTAGGACCAAACTGTTTAATTGTTTATTATGGTCAATCGGTTCATAAAATTTAAGTTAAGGTTCAAACGGTACGTATAAAAAACAAAACACAACACAACAAAAGATTTGTTTTTAAATTTAATACTGTTACTACAAAACAAATCAGTTATTTTTTAAAATAATGAAACCAAAAATTAAACATTTTTTCAGAGAATATTTAATCCCACCTCGTAATTATAGTAATTTTCTTCGCACTTTTTGTTCTGCAAATTCTTTAATAAAATCTGATCAATTTATTCTGCCGCAAACCTTGTGTTCTATTGAAATCATAGCCAATCCAGATAATCTATTTTGTCATGGTGGATCGCAGATAATTTTTTATTATTTTCAATTTAGAAAAGCTTCTTTCACAACTTGCAACTGTTACCGTTAAAGTTAAAAGGATCCTGAGCGCAATACTACTTGTAATATTTGGTCCAAATCTTAAATCTGTTACAAATTTTAAAACATCTTGAGGAGATAAATTACTATTTAAAAACATACAAAGGACTGACAGCTCCTCACAAAGTTCTAATACATTTATATCGCTTCAGTTCTAATGACTTAAAATAGCCTCGAGATTCTTACAATGTTCTAACAATTCATCATTTGGGAGTTCTCTTAAGGCATATATGTATGTACAAGTATGTTATACAAAAAAGCAAAATGTTTACTGTGCTCAGAAATCTGGGAAAATCTTAATTATAAAGAATTTATGGCTGTATCTATAATGTGAAAAAAACTTCAATTTTATATTTTTGACGGTGCTCAATGATTGGTTCACACTCATAAGTTAAATGCTTTTTCTTGGATCGTGCACCAGGTCTAGCCACATTTTCAAAGTCTAACACCTCGCAATCAATTTCAGAAGCTAAGGCTTTGGCGTCTTCAAGAACTTGAGTAAAATACTTATCTGAACATGAGTTTTCAAAGCAATCTTTTGTATTTTTAAGTAATTTAATGACGGAAACTAAGTTAGAATCTTTACTTTGCATTTATTTACTAATACTATGTTCGCACCGAATTGAAATCCCCTTGAAAACATAATTTGTGGATTGTGGAACCAAAGTCGTTCTGACCAGCATTGTGTATTTTCGATGAGTTTTCATTGACAGTTCACACATCTATTTGTTTACATTTGTTATGTACCCTACAAGAACAGTGACGGTCATCTGATGGGTAATATGACAGTCATAGCTGAAAAAATTTTGTCAGCGCGCAGAACATAGTTTCTATCATTTTCTTAAGAGCCTTGTGCAAAAACTGATATAAACAAACGTATGTGTGTGAGTTTGCATCTCTCTTTAACACATGGGTATTCGGAATTGATTCACTATATATCTATACTGCTCACTCTCATGTCTTTTTCTGAGTCATTGCTGACCATAAATCCGTCATAGCTGAAAATTGTCAGTAATGACTGAAATGCTATCAGAAGTGAAAAATTTCTTTTGCGCAGTAGATTAGAAAATTTTTATTTCTTTAATAACTTTCAAACTTTTAATCAAAATTAGTTATAATAATATACTTAAATATAAAAAGGAATGCAAGAAAAAATATAATAAAATATGAAAATACAAAAATTAATTTTCACTTGATGCCATCTCCTCCTCTCAAAAGCTCTGCGTACGTCTTTCTCCAATCAGTGAATAGTTCTGAATTTAAAAATGCAAATGTAAATTAACAGTACTGACATATCAAATGTGAGTGTATTGGCGAACCCATCAGCAGTTTCTTGTAGGGTACGTTTAGGCCAATTATGGAATGTAAACAAATTCTCAACTGACATTTAGGGCTCGCAAAATATGCCTTCATAATATTGATTAAACTAGAGCA
This sequence comes from Bactrocera oleae, assembly GCF_042242935.1. NCBI lineage: Eukaryota > Metazoa > Arthropoda > Insecta > Diptera > Tephritidae > Bactrocera > Bactrocera oleae. Next base: position 54,497,203 of record NC_091537.1, on the reverse strand, counting down.
GGCGCCGAGTGGAATGTAAGTTTTCAAAGGGTTTTCAGCGAAAACTGTGTTTTCGTTTGACAGATTTTGTATGGATGAAAACACAAGTTTTCGCCTGCAAACCTCTTCTGTCTATGAAAACACGAATTTTGTGTCGGTACGAACATAGTATTAGAGCAATACCTTTTGCATTCTTCAAAATAATTGACCACCTTTATCTTAAAGTGAAAATAACAATTATTTTTTGCACAGTATTAAAAACAATTGTAGTTTCCAGTGGGGACTTTGCCATGTCGTTTACCACTAAATTTAAAGAATGACTACTGTAAAGAACCACCAATGCCCGTGGATTGGTTCTTTTAATCCTGGCTTTAACTCCACTTTTAATACCTTTCATATTAGATCCATTATCGTACCCTTGCCATCTTATCCAAGTGCTGATAATTGTTCTACGATAATTTCTGTTAGGGCCAGACCTGTTGATTTCTCGATTGGTATAAATCCTAAAAAACTTTCATTTATTACAATTTCTGAATGTTCTTGAATGGTCTTGTGATTGAATAATATAAAAGGTACCTAATTATCATGGTCATCTGCTCAGTTTTACTAGCGTCTGGATTACGATCTAAAATAATAGAATAATATTTCGACGTAATGATAGCTTCCATAACATAATGTTTTTTTATGCCGTCTGAAATTGTATTAATAAACTCATTTTGAATTGTTTTACTTAAGTAGGTTGCTTGTTTCTCCTCTTTTTTCAAAACTCTGCGTACATGTTCCTGCATAACGGGATCAAATTTGGCTAACAACTCTACTAGTATTAAAAAATTACCATTGTTATGTTGATACAGATTATCAGAAATACCCAAAGCCAAGCTATTTTTAGCCAACATTTTGATGATTAAGGCAATTCGTAACAATATTCTATTCTAGCGTTCTATTTCTGATTTAATTATCCTCTGGGACACGGCGTACGACACGATTTGAGCCTACGTGAAAGTTCTAACCAAGATTTTACTGCTTTTACATGGTCTCGTGATGTCTCAGAAGATTTAAGCATATCACCTACATGACTCCAATTTTTGTAGCCATCTTCAGATAGACCGGAAGTTATAGTTGTATTGAAGATTTTACAACAAAAGCAATACAATAAATTTTTTGCCACAGAATATGAAAGCCAATCTCTTAAAATTTCTTAACCGTTATTAAGCTTTCTCTTATAGTATCTCGAAGTAAATCTCCGACCATTGATATCTTGTAAAAATTGGAATTCATACAGTGGGTTTGGAGAACCTATTTACCAAATATATTATTTCTGTGTATGTTAAAATATTGGGCCACGTAGCTGGGTCGACATCTACAATAGATGTTAATTCTGTAGAAACACTTGGACTTGCAATAGCACCTTCACCTACAATAGCAGTTTCACCTGTCATAGCCTCTTCCCCTGTAATAGCACTTTCACCTGTAATAGCGCTTGACCCAGAAATAGAAGCACCAGGTTCACAGATTATATTGAAGTCGGACGTATGTTCTTCTCGAGGTTTAAGCGGAATCTCAGCTATAGCTCCGGTTTCTGGTATGGGTGATGATGGTCTGTTTAGATCACCTTTCTTCAAAATGGACTCTAATGCCCCTGCTTGCTTTTGTCGCTCTGGGTCTTTTTCAAGTCTTCGTTTTTATACTCTCGCAACCTGTTGCTACAGAGTATAATAGTTTTGTTCACCTAACGGTTGTTTGTATCACCTAAAACTAATCGAGTTAGATATAGGGTTATATATATAAATGGTCAGGATGAAGAGACGAGTTGAAATCCGGGTGACTGTCTGTCCGTCCGTCCGTCCGTCCGTGCAAGCTCTAACTTGAGTAAAAATTGAGATATCTTTATGAAACTTGGTAGACATGTTTCTTGGTACCGTGAGACGGTTGGTATTGCAGATGGGCGTAATCGGACCACTGCCACGCCCACAAAACGCCATTAATCAAAAACAAATAACTTGCAGGGCATCTGCAGTTAAAACTTTTTTTTAAAAAGTGGGCGTGGTCCTCTAATAGGTTTAACGTGCATATCTCCTAAACCGCTAATGCTATAATAACAAAATTCACTAGAAGCAAATGCTTTGAGCACTTTTATTGACGGAGTGAAAATAGTTGAAATAGGGTGGCAACTCCGCCCACTCCCCATATAACGGTACTGTTAAAAACTACTTAAAGCGCGATAAATCAAGCACTAAACACGCCAGAGACATTAAATTTTATCTCTGAGATGGTATAAATTGGCTTTATAGGAACCGCGTTCAAAATTAGTCTGTGGGCGTGGCACAGCCCACTTTGAGGTGAAAACCCATATTTGGAGATCTGCTCAACCGATTTCAACCAAATTCGGTGCATAACGTTCTTTTCATGTTTTTATGTCATAGTGCGAAAATGGGCGAAATCGGACTACAACCACGCTTACTTCCCATGTAACACCATTTTCGATTCCATCTGATTCTTTCACATTCCACTATGCAAATCAGGTAACAATGATTATATCGGGGTAAAACTTTGCGTGAATAATGCAATTAAAGTATGCCACCTTGCGGTCAAAAATTGTCTAAATCGAACCAAAACTGTTCAAACCCCTAAGTACTAAATATATGGACCCCATTGCCTATAGTTGACCTTCTACCGAAAATATCAGTCAATCCACAAAGAAATCTCAAACGAGTATACCATTTGACTTTGCGAGAGTATAAAATGTTCAGTTACATCCGAACTTAGCCTTTCCTTACTTGTTTATATTGGTATCTCGACAAGCGTGATCTACCGTCAGCCTTTCTGTACGGTATAAAAATTATATGAAATAAATTTACATACCTCTTAAAACATTTTTAACATATCTTGCGGTCAATATTAAATTAGGTGTTTTCAATATTACGTTTTTTTTACGTATTACAATTTAATTTATAAAATAGATAGGTACTTACGTAGTAATATCACATGCGCGCTTGAATATTTATATGATTAGTGGACCTTGATCCTTTAGCTACAATGTTCTCAGCATATTTCGCAATCCTTTCTATAGCTGATTGACAACCAGTCCAATAAAACCTTTGCTTCAAATTCTCCAAGGTTTTCATGTCTCTCAAGTGCCCTCCTCTTGGACATTTGTACTGCACGTTAAGAACATCATGAATTCCAACCCTTGGAACAACCATAAGTACTCGGAAGGCTTGCCCATTTTCGCTTTTCCATACTCGATGCAAGCAGCCATACACTAACTTTAAACTGCTCCGTTCTGCCCAATATGATTTTGTGACTGGCTTTCCTGTAGTTATTTCTCTAATCGTACATTGGTTCAACTCCACTTCCTATGATGGTATACACGCTTCCTGCTCTTCCAACTGTACGGACACTTGTGCTGGTATCCAAGCTTCTTGCTCTTCTAACTGTGAGGACCCTTGTACTGGTGCACACGCTTCCTCCTCTTCCGACTGTGAGGACACCTGCGCTGGCATGCGCCCGTTCAGTTCTTCCGACTGCGAAGACACTTGTGCTGGTATCCAAGCTTCTCGCTCTTCATACTGTGAAGATCCTGGCTCACATGCTTCCTCCTCTTCCAACTGTGAGGATAAATGCGCTGACATATGCACGTCGAGCTCTTTCGGTGCTGACAACTGTGCTGAAAAACGTGCATCTTGCGCTGCGAACTGCTCCTCCAAATGCGTTGACAATCGCGTTTCCATTTGAGACATACGTGTATCCTGTTCTTTAAATAGTGTCTATATTTCCGTTGACATTTGCGATATTGCGACAAAAACCATGTTTACGTCCAAAATCTTTGACGAGCATTGAGCCTCTTTCTTTTCTTCTATCTTTGTTGTCTCTTCTTCTAATTCCATATGAAAGACATATTCCTCCACATTAATGTTTTCCGGCTCCATGGCCTCTCTCAACCGTGATTGTAATTCAGTTTTTAATCCATTTGTCGCCAAACCCCGTTGCTCCAGCTCCTTTTTCAGTTGTGGAATCTTCAGATCGTTAAACTTGGCCATTTTAAAATAATTATCTACTTGGGAATTTATTTGACAATCCCACTTCTGACACCAATTGTAACGGATTTCTCGATAAATCGTCTACCTGTAACTCACTCTTGAGTTCGATCATACCAGTGATAATAAAAAAAATAAAAAAAAAATTTTGAGATTATGCATGCCTTTTTATTATTTTTAATAATTTGTTCCGTCGTATCGTGAATTTACATACAAAATGTCGTTGATGTCGCGATCAATATTTAATGTTTAACGCGCGATCCACGATCCGCGATCCGCATTTCAAAATATTTTATGATATGGCGATCCTGGATCGCGTTTAAATATAATGAAGTCGTCTTCAATTGCATCCTTACAAGCGGATATCTACTAGCAAACGTGTTCGCGACTTGTTATTGTTCACAGAGAGTGGGAAAAAAGTAACACATCGCCATTTGATGTTCAATAATTCTCTCGCTCTATCCAATCGTTATTATGTCATGTAGTTTCGTTCTAAGTTACCTTTTATATGCGTTTGTTATTTTTTGGGTAACAGAATGACATACATTGGTTATCAAATCTGTTTACAGTCTGTTGAAGGTAATAAATTCTTTTGTTAGAGAATAGGTTACCTATGTGTTATCCATAACAGAAGGATTTGTTCCCAAAATTTCGGTTAGTGATATCGTTTTGATTAGCAGTTTGTTACCTTTAACATATAAACTTGTTAGCGTATTTTTTATCTATTTGTTGGCTTTAACAAGCATAACTGTTGCCTCGATTTGTTACATAATTTATTACCTGTTTGTTTCTTTTAACAAATTCGTATTTTAGCTTATCGGTTACCTTCTTGTTGACATAACCAATTCCAATTTTGTTAGATAAAATTCAATATTTTTTTATATTATTTGTCTTTGTTTAATTGAAAAACTTACTTCTTTACTATCTTATTACTAACTAATTATTCAAATTAATGAATATCTTAAATGTGTACATATTGATATATACTATGTAACACATATGTATATAGGTTAAATATAAGTATTAACACTTAAATTGTATACTTAAAGAAGTACATTTAACAATATATTTATATATACTACAATTATAAAGCTACATGCATACAAAATATCTGGTTAAATGAGTTTAGTCTCCCTCTGCATGTACACACCACTCTATCCGGAAGAATTATTATAAAACACAGTTCTTATATGACGGAATAAATCAAAACTTATTACTTGTATAAAATATATCGAGATACTGAGTTTTTCTTAAAAATAAAGCAACTTTAATTATAAATCAGTGGTGTGTGATCCTCCATAAATTTTGTATCTATTTAAACAATATGATTCGGCCCCTTCATCACGATTATACACCATGTCATACATTATTTCTTCGCAGGTTTCTTGCCAAAAACTCGACTATAAAAGATTTAAGCGCCGGTTTCATTTGTGTAACATGATTTTGTTTAAAATCCTACATTTCAGCTATTACTGCATAGGAACTAACATTGGTGCGACGATTCACATCGGTCATCTGGTCATTGCTCATCTTTTGCATAGATGTTAACCAATCGCATTCGTGTTGAAATAATGTCAGGAAAACTGTTCAGGACGCCTCTGAAATAAAAAATACATAGAAAATGAAGTAATTTATGAACGAGATTGACAAGCGAGGTAGCAATTAGATTAATTACTCTAATACCAGTTAGGAGATACTGAAATATTGGCTTTTGGGTATCTTCAAGCTAGGCACAAGGTTCTTTCATTCCTTAGGCATATGTAACTAAAAAGAGACTAACTCTCGTGTCGTATTGACTGTAGAACTAAAAACGGTCTGTGAATGGTATCGAGTCCAATTTATGGTTTAACTTTCCGATCCGAGGCGAACTTTATGCCCAATACTTTCCGATAACGGTGTTGTTGGGTGAGCTTTAGTTTAGCATCCCACGATTTCAGGGTTAAGAGGGGTATGGTTGGATAGACAGTTACAGTTTTCGAGATATTTGCATTTTAAGTTGAAAATTTCACAAACTTCATTTTACAATTTCTCGATTTATGGTTATCTTTTCTTTTATATTATGCACTTATTATACACTAATTTTTCACTTCAATGTTTCTACATATTTATTTTATATTAAATATTTAAGTATTTGCTTTAAATAAGCATTTAATTTTTACACAATTTTCGTAATATGAACAATAACAAATGGGTTCCATGTTGTCAAATAATAAGTGTTGCCATATCTATTATGTATATATATATATATATAAATATATATTTTCAAAGCGAATTAAAATGAACAATAACAGAGGATTATACCCCAAATACATGAACTATAATTTTGTTCATTCCCTTCTATTGATAAATTATGGTATTGGATTGGCCAGGTTTATTTTTTTAAAGCGCGGCCGAAGGCCGCCAGTGCGGAAAGAAGACGCGATTAAATTATGAACACCCCGGTGCTGGACCGACCAGGGTTATTTTTTTGAAGGGCGCCCGAAGCCGCCAGTGCAGAAAGAAGTTTGACGCGATTGAATTATGAACACCCCGGTGTTGGACCGACTAGGGTTATTTTTTGAAGCGCGGCCAAAGGCCGCCAGTGCAGAAAGAAGTTTGCCGCGATTGAATTATGAACACCCAGGTGTTGGACCGCCCAGGGTTATTTTTTTGAAACGCGGCCAAAGGCCGCCAGTGCAGAAAGAGGTTTGACGCGATTGAATTATGAACACCCCGGTGTTGGACCGATCAGGGTTATTTTTTTGAAGCGCGGCCCAAGGCCTCCAGTGCCAATAAGAAATCTTAACAAAAAAAAGTAATGTAAAAGAGGGTATATCACTCTCTATAAACTTCAATTTTTATTAAGGATAATTATAATAACAGTGAAAATTTGAAAATTTGATATATGAATACATATGGCGTAAAAATATAGCAAATCAGCATCATGATCCATTTGTGAAATTATCAGTTGCAATAAAACATACGTTTAAGCCATAAAACCTTTTTCTTTTATTAAAATGGAAAATTAAGTTCATAATATTTTGTAGAGGGTGATTGGGTTTTTTTATTTATTTTGATTGCTTTCATCCGTTTGGATATGGCAACACTTATTATTATAACTAATTTGGTTATTGTTCATATTACGAAAATTGTATAAAAATTAAATGCTTATTTAAAGCAAGTACTTAAATATTTAATATAAAATAGATATGTAGAAACATTGTAGTGAAGTATTAGTGTGTAATAAGTGCATAATATAAAAGAAAAGATAACCATAAATCGAGAAATTGTAAAATGAAAAGTGTGAAATTTTCAATTTAAAATGCAAATATCTCGAAAACTAAGTTTCCGGCGGCAATAATTATATATATTCGAGATCTGGAGCATCTCCTCTATCAACCATACCAAGCCCAATATACAAAATCTTGCAATAGAATCTGTCGATGCTCCACAAATCGTTCTATGTTACGTTTACAAATTATGAGTGAAAATGAGGCAAAATCTCTCCAACAAACGATGGTATACCAATACCAATCAAAATCCATGTATCGTCTTGAACCTCCAACATAATTATGTTTAAATTGCATTTTTATCAATCTAAAACATAATTTCTTATATTAAATATTAGTTAACTAACTATATTTGTTCACTTTTTAAAGTTATTAATTAATAATTTACTCACCTGAATTGGTTTTATTCTAGGAATGCAATTTTTCCGCAATGCTGCAACTTTTCTGTAACAATAAAATTTTGGTTATAAAAACAAAACACATACCACAATGCGTACCTTATTGATCGGTTTTGTGTCGCGTTTTTCTATGTATAAAGTAAAACAAATTAATTCTACAATACAACATATTTAGAAAAAGAACTCACCTCTCTAAAAGCCAAATTTTTAGCAGAGGTGAAGGAATGCTCAACTCTCTCAACTATTGAAAGTTCAAAAACCAGTTGTTTTAAAATATCACAAAATCACAAAAAAGGATTTAAATAGTTCCTCCATGTGTTAATCGGATATATATATAATAATTTTAATCTTAATATATGTTGGGTGTTTTAGTTTAAATGTCCAACAATTTTTATTTTGACTGATCTGGCTACAATGCAAAATGTTATAAAAGACACTAATTTTGAAGCGCTCTCACACTGCAATAAGCGTCCCTTTATCCCTGGTTTTAGTGAAATTACGCTTTTTTTATTCTTCTTGAGTAGTAAATTGTATATTCGTTTTTCTTATTTTGGCATGTTTATATTACAATATGTTTAGAATGTCGGTAGTTTTTCTCCCTCTCACCTAAGGTTTCTCCCATTCAATTGGAAATTGCAGAAAAGCCTGTGTATTACTAATGTTGCCCTTTAACTAAAGGAACAATAAACATTTTTCATCAAAATCGTTTCAGAAGTTAAAAAGATTAGGACCAAACTGTTTAATTGTTTATTATGGTCAATCGGTTCATAAAATTTAAGTTAAGGCTCGTACGGTACGTATAAAAAACAAAACACAACACAACAAAAGATTTGTTTTTAAATTTAATACTGTTACTACAAAACAAATCAGTTATTTTTTAAAATAATGAAACCAAAAATTAAACATTTTTTCAGAGAATATTTAATCTGATCAATTTATTCTGTCGCAAACCTTGTGTTCTATTGAAATCATAGGCAATCCAGATAATCTATTGTGTCATGGTGGATCGCAAATAATTTTTTATTATTTTTAATTGAGAAAAGCTTCTTTCACAACTTGCAACTGTTACCGGTAAAGTTCAAAGGATTCTGAGCGCAAAACTACTTGTAATATTTGGACCAAATCTTAAATCTTTTACAAATTTGAAAACATCTTGAGGATATAAATTACTATTAAAAAACATACAAAGGACTGACAACTCCTCTAAAAGTTCTAATACATTTATATCTAATCATATTATATTATATCTTAAGGCATATATGTAAGAGTATGTTATACAAAAAAGCAAAATGTTTACTGTGCTCAGAAATCTGGGAAAATCTTAATTATAAAGAATTTATGGCTGTATCTATAATGTGAAAAAAACTTCAATTTTATATTTTTGACGGTGCTCAATGGTTGGTTCACACTCATAAGTTAAATGCTTTTTCTTGGATCGTGCACCAGGTCTAGCCACATTTTCAAAGTCTAACACCTCGCAATCAATTTCAGAAGCTAAGGCTTTGGCGTCTTCAAGAATTTGAGTAAAATACTTATCTGAACATGAGTTTTCAAAGCAATCTTTTGTATTTTTAAGTAATTTAATGACGGAAACTAAGTTAGAATCTTTACTTTGCATTTATTTACTAATACTATGTTCGCACCGAATTGAAATCCCCTTGAAAACATAATTTGTGGATTGTGGAACCAAAGTCGTTCTGACCGGCATTGTGTATTTTCGATGAGTTTTCATCGACAGTTCACACATCTATTTGTTTACATTTGTTATGTACCCTACAAGAACGGTGACGGTCATCTGATGGGTAATATGACAGTCATAGCTGAAAAAATTTTGTCAGCGCGCAGAACAAAGTTTCTATCATTTTCTTAAGAGCCTTGTGCAAAAACTGATATAAACAAACGTATGTGTGTGAGTTTGCATCTCTCTTTAACACATGGGTATTCGGAATTGATTCACTATATATCTATTTTGCTCACTCTCATGTCTTTTTCTGAGTCATTGCGGACCATAAACCCGTCATAGCTGAAAATTGTCAGTAATGACTGAAATGCTATCAGAAGTGAAAAATTCTTTTGCGCAGTAGATAATATAATTTTTATTTCTTTAATAAATTTCAAACTTTTAATCAAAATTAGTTATAATAATATACTTAAATATAAAAAGGAATACAAGAAAAAATATAATAAAATATGAAAATATAAAAATTAATTTTTACTTGATGCCATTTCCTCCTCTCAATAGCTCTGCGTACGTCTTTCTCCAATCAGTGAATAAAATGCAAATGTAAATTAACAGTACTGACATATCAAATGTGAGTTTATTGGCGAACCCATCAGCAGTTTCTTGTAGGGTACCAATTATGGAATGTAAACAAATTGTCAACTGACATTAAGGGCTCGCAAAATATGTCTTCTAATAATATCGATTAAACTAGAGCAGGCGCCGATTATAATGAGTGGAATGTAAGATTTCAAAGGGTTTTCAGCGAAAACTGTGTTTTCGTTTGACAGATTTTGTATGGATGAAAACACAAGTTTTCGCCTGAAAACCTCTTTTGTCTATGAAAACACGAATTTTGTGTCGGTGCGAACATAGTATTAGAGTAATACCTTTTGCATTCTTCAAAAGAATTGACCACCTTTATCTTAAAGTGAAAAATAACAATTATTTTTTGCACAGTATTAAAAACAATTGTAGTTTCCAGTGAGGACTTTGCCATGTCGTTTACCACTAAATTTAAAGAATGACTATTGCAAAGAACCACCAATGCCCGTGGATTGGTTCTCTTAATCCTGGCTTTAACTCCACTTTCAATACCTTTCATATTAGATCCATTATCGTACCCTTGCCCTCTTATCCAATTGCTGATAATTGTTCTACGATAATTTCTGTTAGGGCCAGACCTGATGATTTCTCGATTGGTATAAATCCTAAAAAACTTTCATTTATTACAATTTCTGAATGTTCTTGAATGGTGTGGTGATTGAATAATATAAAAGGTACCTAATTATCATGGTCATCTGCTCAGTTTTACTAGCGTCTGGAGTACGATCTAAAACAATAGAATAATATTTCGACGTAATGATAGCTTCCATAATATAATGTTTTTTTATGCCGTCTGAAATTGTATTAATAAACTCATTTTGAATTGTTTTACTTAAGTAGGTTGCTTGTTTCTCCTCTTTTTTCAAAACTCTGCGTACATGTTCCTGCATAACGGATTCAAATTCGGCTAACAACTCTACTAGTATTAAAAAATTACCATTGTTATGTTGATACAGATTATCAGAAATACCCAAAGCAAAGCTATTTTTATCCAACATTTTGATGATTGAGGCAATTCGTAACAATATTCTATTCCAGTGTTCTATTTCTGATTTAATTATCCTCTGGGACACGGCGTACGACACGAATTGAGCCTACGTGAAAGTTCTAACCAAGATTTTACTGCTTTTACATGGTCTCGTGATGTCTCAGGAGATTTAAGCATATCACCTACATGACTCCAATTTTTGTAGCCATCTTCAGATAGACCGGAAATTATAGTTGTATTGAAGATTTTACAACAAAAGCAATACAATAAATTTTTTGCCACAGAATATGCAAGCCAATCTCTTAAAATTTCTTCACCGTTATTAAGCTTTCTCTTATTGTATCTTGAAGTAAATCTCCGACCATTGATATCTTGTGGAAATTGAAATTCACACAGTGGGTTTGGAGAACCTATTTACCAAATATATTATTTCTGCGTATGTTAATCTATTGGGCCACGTAGCTGGGTCGACATCTACAATAGATGTTAATTCTGTAGAAACACTTGAACTTGCAATAGCACCTTCACCTACAATAGCAGTTTCACCTGTCATAGCCTCTTCCTCTGTAATAGCACTTTCACCTGTAATAGCGCTTGACCCAGAAGTAGAAGCACCAGGTTCACAAATTATATTGGAGTCGGACGTATGTTCTTCTCGAGGTTTAAGTGGAATCTCAGCTATAGCTCCGGTTTCTGGTATGGGTGATGATAGTCTGTTTAGATCACCTTTCTTCAAAATGGACTCTAATGCCCCTGCTTGCTTTTGTCGCTTTGCGTCTTTTTCAAGTCTTCGTTTTTTATATTGGTGTCTCGAAAAGCGTGATCTACCGCCTGCCTTTCTGTACAGTAAAAAAATTATATGAAATAAATTTACATACCACTTAAAACATTTTTAACATATCTTGCGGTCAATATCAAATTAGGTGTGTTCAATATTACGTTTTTTTTTACGTATTACAATTTAATTTATAAAATAGATAGGTACTTACGTAGTAAATTCACATGCGCGCTTCATTATTTATATGATTAATTTTCCGCATAAAAGCACGTCACTTTTAAATTTAAGAATAGAACCAACTTGTAGGCTTAGCATATATATCACTTAAATATATTAAACCTTTTAATTCTGTATCAGTTATTAACGGCTACATTGTTTTCGAATATGACGAAAATTTGTCTCTAGGGCAGAACCTTTTTACTAGGTGTCTGTTAAATAAGTAATGAAAAATTAGTTTAATTGTTTGCTTATATATTATGTTTAAGGAATTTTTCTAAAATGTCTTGTTGTGCGAATCTAGCTAAAGGTTATTCCTCCGAAAGTTTGAGGGAAGTCCCCTCAAACATAAAATAGACTGAGAGTTGCCAGTTCAGAAATGTGAAATCGGCAGAAAATTCGGATGATTTTTTTGTATCCTAGTTTCTAAGTTCTAGTCTAGTTAGTTCCTTATTTCCCCTTTAGGTATTTCCTCTTCTTAGTGTTCCACAAAATTTCAAAAGTATCGACACTTTACTCGATACCAGTATCGTATCAGATTTATAGGTACTGGGAAAGGATCGAAACTAAACTACCGACATTGATAGGTATCAAGTACTTTTCAATATATTTTTAAAACTTGCGATTGAGAAATATCCGTAATATAAAATATTATCCGAGAAGATTCGGAGCTTAGAGTTCAGAACTTATCACTACACCATCACAACACCTCCGTCTTGCAGGGATACGAAAGTCGGTGTCTACTCGTAACGAAAATTTTGGCATAATTTTGCTGAACGGCAATTACTATCGCGTTATAATAGATACGTAATAGAGGTGTCATATATTTGGGAAGCACTAAGTACATGTGCTGATATACGTGCATCTTGCGCTGCGAACTCTTAAAATTTTGTCTTCATTTGCGTTGACATCCGCGATATTGCAGCAAAAACCATGTTCATGTCCACAACCTTTGACGAGCATTGAGCCTCTTCTTTTGCTTCTATCTTCGTAGTCTCTTCCTCCAACTCCAACTGAAACACATACTCATCAACATCAATGTTTTCCGCCTCCATGGCCTCCCGCAAACGTGAGTGTAATTCCGACTTTACTCCATTTGTCACCGAACCACGTTTTCCTACTCCTTTTTCAGTTGTGGAATCTTCAAATCGTCAAACTCTGCCATTTTAAAACAATTCCCTCTTTGGGATTTCTCGATAAATCGTTTACCTTGTAACTCACTCTTGAGCTCGATAATTGGATTGTTAAATTTAAGTCCCAATTTAATGCTATACATTTATCTTTTTTTCTTATTCCAATAAATTTTTTCGACCTTACAACTTCTAGAACTGTGTTTGCTGCGTAATCCGACAGCCCTTATATAGTAGATCTTTAACAAAACTTTGCCTCAAGAGCATTCTGGCATCTAGGAATTAACTGTCTAGTTGCTTCTGGCAATTTATCGTTGATTCGATTTTGTTATATCATTCATGTTCGTCACAATATATAGTCATAGATATACATATTGTAGCAGATTTCTCGATAAATCGTCTACCTGTAACTCACTCTTGAGTTCGATCACTGGATTGATAAATAAAGTCCCAATTTAATGGCTACACACTTATCTTTATTACTTATTCCAACAACTTAACACTTATTGCTCGTTATTTGAGCTAACAACTTCTTGCTTATGTCTCAATTGTTCTTATCACGACAACGTTCTAACTAGAACTGTCTTTGCTGCAAAGTCCGGCAGCCCTTATACAGTAAATCTGTAACAAAACATTGCTTCTAGAACATTCTGACAACTACGAATTCGCTAACTAGTTGCTTCTGGCAGTTTATCGTTGATTCGATTTTGTTCTATCATCCGTGTTCGTCACAATATTATTACCAAAGCCGACTGATTGGCGCAATCACACGTTCAATATTTAATGTGATATTTGGATCGTGATCATAATTAATGATTGATGGATCACGAGTGAATGCTACACGTTCAATAAATATCTCGTCACTTTTTATTCGAAATAAATCCAGTTGTTAAAACCAGTGTGTTAAAAATATTTTTACTTAGTATTTGTTTAATTTTATCCGGGTTTTTGATGAAATGTCGAAAGAAAACTGAAGAAAAGTTTTTAAGGTTTTGAAGAAAAACATTCAAAGACAGCGCTCGATAAAAAAAAATGTTGCAACCATTGTAAAGAATTCCCCGGATCTTAGAAAAAGCTAAAAAAAATTTATATGTGTAAATATAAATTTAAAAAAAATTTTGAGAAAATTAGCATGCCTTTTTATTATTTTTAATAATTTGTTCCGTCGTATCGTGAATTTACATACAAAATGTCGTTGATGTCGCGATCAATATTTAATGTTTAACGCGCGATCCACGATCCGCGATCCGCATTTCAAAATATTTTATGATATGGCGATCCTGGATCGCGTTTAAATATAATGAAGTCGTCTTCAATTGCATCCTTACAAGCGGATATCTACTAGCAAACGTGTTCGCGACTTGTTATTGTTCACAGAGAGTGGGAAAAAAGTAACACATCGCCATTTGATGTTCAATAGTTCTCTCGCTCTATCCAATAGTTATTATGTCATGTAGTTTCGTTCTAAGTTACCTTTTATATGCGTTTGTTATTTTTTGGGTAACAGAATGACATACATTGGTAATCAAATCTGTTTACAGTCTGTTGAAGGTAATAAATTCTTTTGTTAGAGAATAGGTTACCTATGTGTTATCCATAACAGAAGTATTTGTTCCCATAATTTCGGTTAGTGATATCGTTTTGATTAGCAGTTTGTTACCTTTAACATATAAACTTGTTAGCGTATTTGTTATCTATTTGTTGGCTTTAACAAGCATAACTGTTGCCTCGATTTGTTACATTATTTATTACCTGTTTGTTTCTTTTAACAAATTCGTATTTAAGCTTATCGGTTACCTTCTTGTTGACATAACCAATTGCAATTTTGTAAAATAAAATTCAATATTTTTTTATTTTATTTGTCTTTATTTTATTGAAAAACCTACTTACTTACTATCTTATTACTAACTAATTATTCAAAGTAATGAATATCTTAAATGTGTACATATTGATATATACTATGTTACACATATGTATATAGGTTAAATATAAGTATTAACACTTAAATTGTATACTTAAAGAAGTACATTTAACAATATATTTATATATACTACAATTATAAAGCTACATGCATACAAAATATCTGGTTAAATGAGTTTAGTCTCCCTCTACATGTACACACCACTCTATCCGGAAGAATTATTATAAAACACTGTTCTTATATGACGAAATAAATCAAAACTTATTACTTGTATAAAATATATCGAGATACTGAGTTTTTCTTAAAAATAAAGCAATTTTAATTATAAATCAGTGGTGTGTGATCCTCCATAAATTGTGTATCTATTTAAACAATATGATTCGGCCCCTTCATCACGATTATACACCATGTCATACATTATTTCTTCGCAGGTTTCTTGCCAAAAACTCGACTATAAAAGATTTAAGCGCCGGTTTCATTTGTGTAACATGATTTTGTTTAAAATCCTACATTTCAGCTATTACTGCATAGGAACTAACATTGGTGCGACGATTCACATCGGTCATCTGGTCATTGCTCATCTTTTGCATAGATGTTAACCAATCGCATTCGTGTTGAAATAATGTCAGGAAAACTGTTCAGGACGCCTCTGAAATAAAAAATACATAGAAAATGAAGCCATTTATGAACGAGATTGACAAGCGAGGTAGCAATTAGATTAATTACTCTAATACCAGTTAGGAGATACTGAAATATTGGCTTTTGGGTATCTTCAAGCTAGGCACAAGGTTCTTTCATTCCTTAGGCATATGTAACTAAAAAGAGACTAACTCTCGTGTCGTATTGACTGTAGAACTATAAACGGTCCGTGAATGGTATCGAGTCCAATTTATGGTTTAACTTTCCGACCCGAGGAAATGCCCAACACTTTCCGATAACGGTGTTGTTGGGTGAGCTTTAGTTTAGCATCCCACGATTTCAGTGTTAAGAGACGTATGGTTGGATAGAGGAGATTCTCCAGATCACGAATACATTATTGCCGCCGGAAACTTACAGTTTTCGAGATATTTGCATTTTAAGTTGAAAATTTCACAAACTTCATTTTACAATTTCTCGATTTATGGTTATCTTTTCTTTTATATTATGCACTTATTAAACACTAACTTTTCACTTCAATGTTTCTACATATTTATTTTATATTAAATATTTAAGTATTTGCTTGAAATAAGCATTTAATTTTTACACAATTTTCGTAATATGAACAATAACAAATGGGTTCCATGTTGTCAAATAATAAGTGTTGCCATATCTATTATATATATATATATAAATATATATTTTCAAAGCGAATTAAAATGAACAATAAAAGAGGATTATACCCCAAATACATCAACTATAATTTTGTTCATTCCATTCCATTGATAAAGTATGGTATTGGATTGGCCAGGGTTATTTTTTTAAAGCGCGGCCGAAGGCCGCCAGTGCGGAAAGAAGTTTGACGCGATTAAATTATGAACACCCCGATGTTGGACCGCCCAGGGTTATTTTTTTGAAGCGCGGCCAAAGGCCGCCAGTGCGGAAAGAAGTTTGACGCGATTAAATTATGAACAAACCGGTGTTGGACCGACCAGGGTTATTTTTTTGAAGCGCGGCCAAAGGCCGCCAGTGCACAAAGAAGTTTGACGCGATTGAATTATGAACACCCCGGTGTTGGACCGACTAGGGTTATTTTTTTAAAGCGCAGCCGAAGGCCGCCAGTGCGGAAAGAAGTTTGACGCGATTAAATTATGAACACCCCGATGTTGGACCGCCCAGGGTTATTTTTTTGAAGCGCGGCCAAAGGCCGCCAGTGCACAAAGAAGTTTGACGCGATTGAATTATGAACACCCCGGTGTTGGACCGACTAGGGTTATTTTTTTAAAGCGCAGCCGAAGGCCGCCAGTGCGGAAAGAAGTTTGACGCGATTAAATTATGAACACCCCGATGTTGGACCGCCTAGGGTTATTTTTTTGAAGCGCGGCCAAAGGCCGCCAGTGCGGAAAGAAGTTTGACGCGATTAAATTATGAACAAACCGGTGTTGGACCGACCAGGGTTATTTTTTTGAAGCGCGGCCAAAGGCCGCCAGTGCGGAAAGAAGTTTGACGCGATTAAATTATGAACAAACCGGTGTTGGACCGACCAGGGTTATTTTTTTGAAGCGCGGCCAAAGGCCGCCAGTGCACAAAGAAGTTTGACGCGATTGAATTATGAACACGCAGGTGTTGGACCGACCAGGGTTAGTTTTTTGAAACGCGGCCGAAGGCCGCCAGTGCGGAAAGAAGTTTGACGCGATTAAATTATGAACACCCCGATGTTGGACCGCCCAGGGTTATTTTTTTGAAGCGCGGCCAAAGGCCGCCAGTGCGGAAAGAAGTTTGACGCGATTAAATTATGAACAAACCGGTGTTGGACCGACCAGGGTTATTTTTTTGAAGCGCGGCCAAAGGCCGCCAGTGCACAAAGAAGTTTGACGCGATTGAATTATGAACACCCCGGTGTTGGACCGACTAGGGTTATTTTTTTAAAGCGCAGCCGAAGGCCGCCAGCGCACAAAGAAGTTTGACGCGATTGAATTATGAACACCCCGGTGTTGGACCGACTAGGGTTATTTTTTTAAAGCGCAGCCGAAGGCCGCCAGTGCGGAAAGAAGTTTGACGCGATTAAATTATGAACACCCCGATGTTGGACCGCCCAGGGTTATTTTTTTGAAGCGCGGCCAAAGGCCGCCAGTGCGGAAAGAAGTTTGACGCGATTAAATTATGAACAAACCGGTGTTGGACCGACCAGGGTTATTTTTTTGAAGCGCGGCCAAAGGCCGCCAGTGCACAAAGAAGTTTGACGCGATTGAATTATGAACACGCAGGTGTTGGACCGACCAGGGTTAGTTTTTTGAAACGCGGCCGAAGGCCGCCAGTGCACAAAGAAGTTTGACGCGATTGAATTATGAACACCCCGGTGTTGGACCGACTAGGGTAATTTTTTTGAAGCGCGGCCAAAGGCCGCCAGTGCGGAAAGAAGTTTGACGCGATTAAATTATGAACAAACCGGTGTTGGACCGACCAGGGTTATTTTTTTGAAGCGCGGCCAAAGGTCGCCAGTGCACAAAGAAGTTTGACGCGATTGAATTATGAACACCCAGGTGTTGGACCGACCAGGGTTATTTTTTTGAAACGCGGCCAAAGGCCGCCAGTGCAGAAAGAGGTTTGACGCGGTTGAATTATGAACACCCCGGCGTTGGACCGACTAAGGTTATTTTTTTAAAGCTCAGCCGAAGGCCGCCAGTGCGGAAAGAAGTTTGACGCGATTGAATTATGAACACCCCGGCGTTGGACCGACCGGGGTTATTTTTTTAAAGCGCGGTCGAAGGCCGCCAGTGCAAATAAAAAATCTTAACCAAAAAAAAGTAATATTAAAGAGAATATATCACTATCTATAAACTTCAATTTTTATTAAGGATAATTATAATAACAGTGAAGATTTTGAAAATTTGATATATGAATACATATGGCGTAAAAATATAGTAAATCAGCATCATGATCCATTTGTGAAATTATCAGTTGCAATAAAACATACGTTTAAGCCATAAAACCTTTTTCTTTTATTAAAATGGAAAATTAAGTTCATAATATTTTGTAGAGGGTGATTGGGTTTTTTATTTATTTTGATTGCTTTCATCCGTTTGGATATGGCAACATTTATTATTATAACTAATTTGGTTATTGTTCATATTACGAAAATTGTATAAAAATTAAATGCTTATTTAAAGCAAGTACTTAAATATTTAATATAAAATAGATATGTAGAAACATTGTAGTGAAGTATTAGTGTGTAATAAGTGCATAATATAAAAGAAAAGATAACCATAAATCGAGAAATTGTAAAATGAAAAGTGTGAAATTTTCAATTTAAAATGCAAATATCTCGTAAACTAAGTTTCCGGCGGCAATAATTATATATATTCGAGATCTGGAGCATCTCCTCTATCAACCATACCAAGCCCAATATACAAAATCTTGCAATAGAATCTGTCGATGCTCCACAAATCGTTCTATGTTACGTTTACAAATTATGAGTGAAAATGAGGCAAAATCTCTCCAACAAACGATGGTATACCAATACCAATCAAAATCCATGTATCGTCTTGAACCTCCAACATAATTATGTTTAAATTGCATTTTTATCAATCTAAAACATAATTTCTTATATTAAATATTAGTTAACTAACTATATTTGTTCACTTTTTAAAGTTATTAATTAATAATTTACTCACCTGAATTGGTTTTATTCTAGGAATGCAATTTTTCCGCAATGCTGCAACTTTTCTGTAACAATAAAATTTTGGTTATAAAAACAAAACACATACCACAATGCGTACCTTATTGATCGGTTTTGTGTCGCGTTTTTCTATGTATAAAGTAAAACAAATTAATTCTACAATACAACATATTTAGAAAAAGAACTCACCTCTCTAAAAGCCAAATTTTTGGCAGAGGTGAAGGAATGCTCAACTCTCTCAACTATTGAAAGTTCAAAAACCAGTTGTTTTAAAATATCACAAAATCACAAAAAAGGATTTAAATAGTTCCTCCATGTGTTAATCGGATATATATATAATAATTTTAATCTTAATATATGTTGGGTGTTTTAGTTTAAATGTCCAACAATTTTTATTTTGACTGATCTGGCTACAATGCAAAATGTTATAAAAGACACTAATTTTGAAGCGCTCTCACACTGCAATAAGCGTCCCTTTATCCCTGGTTTTAGTGAAATTACGCTTTTTTTATTCTTCTTGAGTAGTAAATTGTATATTCGTTTTTCTTATTTTGGCATGTTTATATTACAATATGTTTAGAATGTCGGTAGTTTTTCTCCCTCTCACCTAAGGTTTCTCCCATTCAATTGGAAATTGCAGAAAAGCCTGTGTATTACTAATGTTGCCCTTTAACTAAAGGAACAATAAACATTTTTCATCAAAATCGTTTCAGAAGTTAAAAAGATTAGGACCAAACTGTTTAATTGTTTATTATGGTCAATCGGTTCATAAAATTTAAGTTAAGGCTCGTACGGTACGTATAAAAAACAAAACACAACACAACAAAAGATTTGTTTTTAAATTTAATACTGTTACTACAAAACAAATCAGTTATTTTTTAAAATAATGAAACCAAAAATTAAACATTTTTTCAGAGAATATTTAATCTGATCAATTTATTCTGTCGCAAACCTTGTGTTCTATTGAAATCATAGGCAATCCAGATAATCTATTGTGTCATGGTGGATCGCAAATAATTTTTTATTATTTTTAATTGAGAAAAGCTTCTTTCACAACTTGCAACTGTTACCGGTAAAGTTCAAAGGATTCTGAGCGCAATACTACTTGTAATATTTGGACCAAATCTTAAATCTTTTACAAATTTTAAAACATCTTGAGGAGATAAATTACTATTAAAAAACATACAAAGAACTGACAACTCCTCTAAAAGTTCTAATACATTTATATCTAATCATATTATATTATATCTTAAGGCATATATGTAAGAGTATGTTATACAAAAAAGCAAACTGTTTACTGTGCTCAGAAATCTGGGAAAATCTTAATTATAAAGAATTTATGGCTGTATCTATAATGTGAAAAAAAACTTCAATTTTATATTTTTGACGGTGCTCAATGATTGGTTCAACACACTCATAAGTTAAATGCTTTTTCTTGGATCGTGCACCAGGTCTAGCCACATTTTCAAAGTCTAACACCTCGCAATCAATTTCAGAAGCTAAGGCTTCGGCGTCTTCAAGAACTTGAGTAAAATACTTATCTGAACATGAGTTTTCATAGCAATCTTTTGTATTTTTAAGTAATTTAATGACGGAAACTAAGTTAGAATCTTTACTTTGCATTTATTTACTAATACTATGTTCGCACCGAATTGAAATCCTCTTGAAAACATAATTTGTGGATTGTGGAACCAAAGTCGTTCTGACCGGCATTGTGTATTTTCGATGAGTTTTCATCGACAGTTCACACATCTATTTGTTTACATTTGTTATGTACCCTACAAGAACGGTGACGGTCATCTGATGGGTAATATGACAGTCATAGCTGAAAAAATTTTGTCAGCGCGCAGAACAAAGTTTCTATCATTTTCTTAAGAGCCTTGTGCAAAAACTGATATAAACAAACGTATGTGTGTGAGT
This sequence comes from Bactrocera oleae, assembly GCF_042242935.1. Classification (NCBI taxonomy): domain Eukaryota; kingdom Metazoa; phylum Arthropoda; class Insecta; order Diptera; family Tephritidae; genus Bactrocera; species Bactrocera oleae. The sequence goes on along the minus strand of NC_091537.1, from coordinate 54,475,926 downwards.
TTGCATCTCTCTTTAACACATGGGTATTCGGAATTGATTCACTATATATCTATTTTGCTCACTCTCATGTCTTTTTCTGAGTCATTGCGGACCATAAACCCGTCATAGCTGAAAATTGTCAGTAATGACTGAAATGCTATCAGAAGTGAAAAATTCTTTTGCGCAGTAGATAATATAATTTTTATTTCTTTAATAAATTTCAAACTTTTAATCAAAATTAGTTATAATAATGTACTTAAATATAAAAAGAAATACAAGAAAAAATATAATAAAATATGAAAATATAAAAATTAATTTTTACTTGATGCCATTTCCTCCTCTCAATAGCTCTGTGTACGTCTTTCTCCAATCAGTGAATAAATGAATTTAAAAATGCAAATGTAAATTAGCAGTACTGACATATCAAATGTAAGTTTATTGGCGAACCCATCAGCAGTTTCTTGTAGGGTACGTTTAGGCCAATTATGGAATGGAAACAAATTGTCAACTGACATTTAGGGCTCGCAAAATATGTCTTCATAATATCGATTAAACTAGAGCAGGCGCCGATTATAATGAGTGGAATGTAAGATTTCAAAGGGTTTTCAGCGAAAACTGTGTTTTCGTTTGACAGATTTTGTATGGATGAAAACACAAGTTTTCGCCTGAAAACCTCTTTTGTCTATGAAAACACGAATTTTGTGTCGGTGCGAACATAGTATTAGAGTAATACCTTTTGCATTCTTCAAAAGAATTGACCACCTTTATCTTAAAGTGAAAAATAACAATTATTTTTTGCACAGTATTAAAAACAATTGTAGTTTCCAGTGAGGACTTTGCCATGTCGTTTACCACTAAATTTAAAGAATGACTACTGCAAAGAACCACCAATGCCCGTGGATTGGTTCTCTTAATCCTGGCTTTAACTCCACTTTCAATACCTTTCATATTAGATCCATTATCGTACCCTTGCCCTCTTATCCAAGTGCTGATAATTGTTCTACGATAATTTCTGTTAGGGCCAGACCTGATGATTTCTCGATTGGTATAAATCCTAAAAAACTTTCATTTATTACAATTTCTGAATGTTCTTGAATGGTCCTGTGATTGAATAATATAAAAGGTACCTAATTATCATGGTCATCTGCTCAGTTTTACTAGCGTCTGGAGTACGATCTAAAATAATAGAATAATATTTCGACGTAATGATAGCTTCCATAATATAATGTTTTTTTATGCCGTCTGAAATTGTATTAATAAACTCATTTAGAATTGTTTTACTTAAGTACGTTGCTTGTTTCTCCTCTTTTTTCAAAACTCTGCGTACATGTTCCTGCATAACGGAATCAAATTCGGCTAACAACTATACTAGTATTAAAAAATTACCATTGTTATGTTGATACAGATTATCAGAAATACCCAAAGCCAAGCTATTTTTAGCCAACATTTTGATGATTGAGGCAATTCGTAATAATATTCTATTCCAGTGTTCTATTTCTGATTTAATTATCCTCTGGGACACGGCGTACGACACGAATTGAGCCTACGTGAAAGTTCTAACCAAGATTTTACTGCTTTTACATGGTCTCGTGATGTCTCAGGAGATTTAAGCATATCACCTACATGACTCCAATTTTTGTAGCCATCTTCAGATAGACCGGAAATTATAGTTGTATTGAAGATTTTACAACAAAAGCAATACAATAAATTTTTTGCCACAGAATATGCAAGCCAATCTCTTAAAATTTCTTCACCGTTATTAAGCTTTCTCTTACTGTATCTCGAAGTAAATCTCCGACCATTGATATCTTGTGGAAATTGAAATTCACACAGTGGGTCTGGAGAACCTATTTACCAAATATATTATTTCTGTGTATGTTAATCTATTGGGCCACGTAGCTGGGTCGACATCTACAATAGATGTTAATTCTGTAGAAACACTTGAACTTGCAATAGCACCTTCACCTACAATAGCAGTTTCACCTGTCATAGCCTCTTCCCCTGTAATAGCACTTTCACCTGTAATAGCGCTTGACCCAGAAGTAGAAGCACCAGGTTCACAAATTATATTGGAATCGGACGTATGTTCTTCTTGAGGTTTAAGTGGAATCTCAGCTATAGCTCCGGTTTCTGGTATGGGTGATGATAGTCTGTTTAGATCACCTTTCTTCAAAATGGACTCTAATGCCCCTGCTTGCTTTTGTCGCTTTGCGTCTTTTTCAAGTCTTCGTTTTTTATATTGGTGTCTCGAAAAGCGTGATCTACCGTCAGCCTTTCTTTACAGTAAAAAAGTTATATGAAATAAATTTACATACCACTTAAAACATTTTTAACATATCTTGCGGTCAATATCAAATTAAGTGTGTTCAATATTACGTTTTTTTTTTACGTATTACAATTAAATTTATAAAATAGATAGGTACTTACGTAGTAAATTCACATGCGCGCTTCATTATTTATATGATTAATTTTCCGCATAAAAGCACGTCACTTTTAAATTTAAGAATAGAACCAACTTGTAGGCTTAGCATATATATCACTTAAATGTATTAAACCTTTTAATTCTGTATCAGTTATTAACGGCTACATTGTTTTCGAATATGACGAAAATTTGTCTCTAGGGCAGAACCTTTTTACTAGGTGTCTGTTAAATAAGTAATGAAAAATTAGTTTAATTGTTTGCTTATATATTATGTTTAAGGAATTTTTCTAAAATGTCTTGTTGTGGGAATCTAGCTAAAGGTTATTCCTCCGAAAGTTTGAGGGAAGTCCCCTCAAACATAAAATAGACTGAGAGTTGCCAGTTCAGAAATGTGAAATCGGCAGAAAATTCGGATGATTTTTTTGTATCCTTGTTTCTAAGTTCTAGTCTAGTTAGTTCCTTATTTCCCCTTTAGGTATTTCCTCTTCTTAGTGTTCCACAAAATTTTAAAAGTATCGACACTTTACTCGATACCAGTATCGTATCAGATTTATAGGTACTGGGAAAAGGATCGAAACTAAACTACCGACATTGATAGGTATCAAGTACTTTTCAATATATTTTTAAAACTTGCGATTGAGAAATATCCGTAATATAAAATATTATCCGAGAAATTTCGGAGCTTAGAGTTCAGAACTTATCACTACACCATCACAACACCTCCGTCTTGCAGGGATACGAAAGTCGGTGTCTACTCGTAACGAAAATTTTGGCATAATCTTGCTGAACGGCAATTACTATCGCGTTATAATAGATACGTAATAGAGGTGTCATATATTTGGGAAGCACTAAGTACATGTGCTGATATACGTGCATCTTGCGCTGCGAACTCTTAAAATTTTGTCGACATTTGCGTTGACATCCGCGATATTGCAGCAAAAACCATGTTCATGTCCACAACCTTTGACGAGCATTGAGCCTCTTCTTTTGCTTCTATCTTACAACTTCTAGATCTGTGTTTGCTGCATAATCCGACAACCCTTATATAGTAGATCTTTAACAAAACTTTGCCTCAAGAGCATTCTGGCAACTAGGAATTAACTGTCTAGTTGCTTCTGGCAATTTATCGTTGATTCGATTTTGTTATATCATTCATGTTCGTCACAATATATAGTCATAGATATACATATTGTAGCAGATTTCTCGATAAATCGTCTACCTGTAACTCACTGTTGAGTTCGATCACTGGATTGTTAAATAAAAGTCCCAATTTAATGGCTACACACTTATCTTTATTACTAATTCCAACAACTTAAAACTTATTGCTCGTTATTTGAGCTTACAACTTCTTGCTTATGCCTTAATTGTTCTTATCACGACAACACTCTAACTAGAACTGTCTTTGCTGCACAATCCGGCAGCCCTTATATAGTAAATCTGTAACAAAATATTGCGTCTAGAACATTCTGGCAACTACGAATTCGCTAACTAGTTGCTTCTGGCAGTTTATCGTTGATTCGATTTTGTTCTATCATCCGTGTTCGTCATACTGCCCTCCACCTAAGTCTGATCGTCCCGATTAGACATATTTGCGATACCAAACACAAAGCTTTTATGTCCCCCATCTCGTCTTCTAGGCTGGTGCTGACATCGTTAGCCGTTCTTCTCTTCTTGGAGTTGATTCCGTCCGTTTTCCGGATACTCAGTTTCTGGTACATCTCTTGACTTAAAGATAACTTGAGATTCCATTCTTGATCACAACGTAAATCCAATGGAACACCGAATCTCGTTACCCACTTGTTGATGAATGCCTCCGCCACTGGTTCAGTCTCTTGGTTAGGAATTGTGTATACTTGTGGCCATTCGTTGAAATGGTCCTTGACTACCAAAACATGACTATTTCCTAATTTATTGGTGGGGAATGGACCATCTTCATACACGCCTATTTTCTCAACTGGGGCACGCGAATTGTGCTGTTTCATCTGCCCATGTCCAGTCCAATAAAACCTTTGCTTCAAATACTCCAAGGATTTCATGTCTCTCAAGTGCCCTCCTCTTGGACATTTGTACTGCACGTTAAGAACATCATGAATTCCAACCCTTGGAACAACCATAAGTACTCGGAAGGTTTGCCTATTTTCGCTTTTCCATACTCGATGCAAGCAGCCATACACTAACTTTGAACTGCTCCGTTCTGCCCAATATGATTTTGTGACTGGCTTTCCTGTAGTTATTTCTCTAATCGTTGTACATTGGTTCAACTCCACTTCATGTAATGCACCATCCAATTCTGGATCTTCTTGCAAAGAGTCATCCGTTTCAGGTTCAATTTTATGCTGATCTTCCACCTATGATGGTATACACGCTTCCTGCTCTTCCAACTGTACGGACACTTGTGCTGGTATCCAAGCTTCTTGCTCTCTAACTATGAGGACCCTTGTAGTGGTACACACGCGTCCCCCTCTTCCGACTGTGAGGACACCTGCGCTGGCATGCGCCCGTTCAGTTCTTCCGACTGCAAAGACACTTGTGCTGGTATCCAAGCTTCTCGCTCTTCATACTGTGAAGATCCTGGCTCACATGCTTCCTCCTCTTCCAACTGTGAGGATAAATGCGCTGACATATGCACGTCGAGCTCTTTCGATGCTGACAACTGTGCTAAAAAACGTGCATCTTGCGCTGCGAACAGCTCCTCCAAATGCGTTGACAATCGCGTTTCCATTTGAGACATACGTGTATCCTGTTCTTTAAATAGTGTCGATATTTGCCGATTGGACCGACTAGGGTTATTTTTTTAAAGCGCGACCGAAGGCCGCCAGTGCGGAAAGAAGTTTGACGCGATTAAATTATGAACAAACCGGTGTTGGACCGACCAGGGTTATTTTTTTGAAGCGCGGCCAAAAGCCACCAGTGCACAAAGAAGTTTGACGCGATTGAATTATGAACACGCAGGTGTTGGACCGACCAGGGTTATTTTTTTGAAGCGCGGTCGAAGGCCGCCAGTGCAAATAAAAAATCTTAACCAAAAAAAAGTATTGTTAAAGAGAATATATCACTCTCTATAAACTTCAATTTTTATTAAGGATAATTATAATAACAGTGAAGATTTTGAAAATTTGATATATGAATACATATAGCGTAAAAATATAGTAAATCAGCATCATGATCCATTTGTGAAATTATCAGTTGCAATAAAACATACGTTTAAGCCATAAAACCTTTTTCTTTTATTAAAATGGAAAATTAAGTTCATAATATTTTGTAGAGGGTGATTGGGTTTTTTATTTATTTTGATTGCTTTCATCCGTTTGGATATGGCAACACTTATTATCTGACAACATGGAACCCATTTGTTATTGTTCATATTACGAAAATTGTATAAAAATTAAATGCTTATTTAAAGCAAATACTTAAATATTTAATATAAAATAGATATGTAGAAACATTGTAGTGAAGTGTTAGTGTGTAATAAGTGCATAATATAAAAGAAAAGATAACCATAAATCGAGAAATTGTAAAATGAAAAGTGTGAAATTTTTAACTTAAAATGCAAATATCTCGAAAACTATAAGTTTCCGGCGGCAATAGTTATATATATTCGAGATCTGGAGCATCTCCTCTATTCAACCATACCCCTCTTAACCCTGAAATCGTGGGACGCTAAACCAAAGTTTTCCCGTGTTGTTTTTAAGTGTGCACGACGCTCGTCTTTATTTAAGGCCTTTGCCAGGTCCGACCTGCCATCACCAATACGTTGCATTTATTTTTTACATTATGTTTCATAACGTTTCGCCGTGTCATTCGATAATGCTAAGAGATATGGCCCAACAATAAGAGACTCCTACATATGTGTCATGATCGGCTTTCCTTATGCTTGATTTCAACATCTTGTCATAGTAGCAGGTCAAAAAATGATGCCACACTTCGCACTGTCACAGTACCGGATGACGACAAGCCCAATATACAAAATCTTGCAATAGAATCTGTCGATGTTCCACAAATCGTTCTTTGTAACGTTTACAAATTATGAGTGAAAATGAGGAAAAATCTCTCTAACAAACGATGGTATACCAATACCAATCAAAATCCATGTATCGTCTTGAACCTCCAACATAATTATGTTTAAATTGCATTTTTATCAATCTAAAACATAATTTCTTATATTAAATATTAGTTAACTAACTATATTTGTTCACTTTTTAAAGTTATTAATTAATAATTTACTCACCTGAATTGGTTTTATTCTAGGAATGCAATTTTACCGCAATGCTGCAAATTTTCTGTAACAATAAAAGTTTTGGTTATAAAAACAAAACACATACCACAATGCGTACCTTATTGATCGGTTTTGTGTCGTGTTTTTCTATGTATAAAGTAAAACAAATTAATTTTACAATACAACATATTTAGAAAAAGAAGAACTCACCTCTCTAAAAGCCAAATTTTTAGCAGAGATGAAGGAATGCTCAACTCTCTCAACTATTGAAAGTTCAAAAACCAGTTGTTTTAAAATATCACAAAATCACAAAAAAGGATTTTAATAGTTCCTCCATTTGTTAATCGGATATATATATAATATTTTTAATCTTAATATATGTTGGGTGTTTTAGTTTAAATGTCCAACAATTTTTATTTTGACTGATCTGGCTACAATGCAAAATGTTATAAAAGACACTAATTTTGAAGCGCTCTCACACTGCAATAAGCGTCCCTTTATCCCTGGTTTTAGTGAAATTACGCTTTTTTTATTCTTCTTGAGTAGTAAATTGTATATTCGTTTTTCTTATTTTGGCATGTTTATATTACAATATGTTTAGAATGTCGGTAGTTTTTCTCTCTCTCACCTAAGGTTTCTCCCATTCAATTGGAAATTGCAGAAAAGCCTTTGTATTACTAATGTTGCCCTTTAACTAAAGGAACAATAAACATTTTTCATCAAAATCGTTTCAGAAGTTAAAAAGATTAGGACCAAACTGTTTAATTGTTTATTATGGTCAATCGGTTCATAAAATTTAAGTTAAGGTTCGTACGGTACGTATAAAAAACAAAACACAACACAACAAAAGATTTGTTTTTAAATTTAATACTGTTACTACAAAACAAATCAGTTATTTTTTAAAATAATGAAACCAAAAATTAACCATTTTTTCAGAGAATATTTAATCCTACCTCGTAATTATAGTAATTTTCTTCGCACTTTTTGTTCTGCAAATTCTTTAATAAAATCTGATCAATTTATTCTGTCGCAAACCTTGTGTTCTATTGAAATCATAGGCAATCCAGATAATCTATTGTGTCATGGTGGATCGCAGATAATTTTTTATTATTTTTAATTTAGAAAAGCTTCTTTCACAACTTGCAACTGTTACCGGTAAAGTTCAAAGGATTCTGAGCGCAATACTACTTGTAATATTTGGACCAAATCTTAAATCTTTTAAAAATTTTAAAACATCTTGAGGAGATAAATTACTATTTAAAAACATACAAAGGACTGACAACTCCTCACAAAGTTCTAATACATTTATATCTAATCATATTATATCTTAAGGCATATATGTAAGAGTATGTTATACAAAAAGTTTACTGTGCTCAGAAATTTGGGAAAATCTTAATTATAAAGAATTTATGGCTGTATCTTTAATGTGAAAAAATACTTCAATTTTATATTTTTGACGGTGCTCAATGATTGGTTCAACACACTCATAAGTTAAATGCTTTTTCTTGGATCGTGCACCAGATCTAGCCTCATTTTCAAAGTCTGACATCTCGCAATCAATTTCAGAAGCTAAGGCTTTGGCATCTTCAAGAACTTGAGTAAAATACTTATCTGAACATGAGTTTTCAAAGCAATCTTTTGTATTTTTAAGTAATTTAATGACGGAAACTAAGTTAGAATCTTTACTTTGCATTTATTTACTAATACTATGTTCGCACCGAATTGAAATCCTCTTGAAAACATAATTTGTGCATTGTGGAACCAAAGTCGTTCTGACCGGCATTGTGTGTTTTCGATGAGTTTTCATTGACAGTTCACACATCTATTTGTTTACATTTGTTATGTACCCTACAAGAGCAGTGACGGTCATCTGATGGGTAATATGACAGTCATAGCTGAAAAAATTTTGTCAGCGCGCAGAACAAAGTTTCTATCATTTTCTTAAGAGCCTTGTGCAAAAACTGATGTAAACAAAGAGTAAGATCTCAAAGGGTTTTCAGCGAAAACTGTGTTTTCGTTTGACAGATTTTGTATGGATGAAAACACAAGTTTTCGCCTGAAAACCTCTTTTGTCTATGAAAACACGAATTTTGTGTCGGTGCGAACATAGTATTAGAGTAATACCTTTTGCATTCTTCAAAAGAATTGACCACCTTTATCTTAAAGTAAAAAATAACAATTATTTTTTGCACAGTATTAAAAACAATTGTAGTTTCCAGTGAGGACTTTGCCATGTCGTTTACCACTAAATTTAAAGAATGACTACTGCAAAGAACCACCAATGCCCGTGGATTGGTTCTCTTAATCCTGGCTTTAACTCCACTTTCAATACCTTTCATATTAGATCCATTATCGTACCCTTGCCCTCTTATCCAAGTGCTGATAATTGTTCTACGATAATTTCTGTTAGGGCCAGACCTGATGATTTCTCGATTGGTATAAATCCTAAAAAACTTTCATTTATTACAATTTCTGAATGTTCTTGAATGGTCCTGTGATTGAATAATATAAAAGGTACCTAATTATCATGGTCATCTGCTCAGTTTTACTAGCGTCTGGAGTACGATCTAAAATAATAGAATAATATTACGACGTAATGATAACTTCCATAATATAATATTTTATTCCAGTGTTCTATTTCTGATTTAATTATCCTCTGGGACACGGCGTTCGACACGATTTGAGCCTGCGTGAAAGTTCTAACCAAGATTTTACTGCTTTTACATGGTCTCGTGATGTCTCAGGAGATTTAAGCATATCACCTACATGACTTCAATTTTTGTAGCCATCTTCAGATTGACCGGAAGTTATAGTTGTATTGAAGATTTTACAACAAAAGCAATACAATAAATTTTTTTGCCACAGAATATGCAAGCCAATCTCCTAAAAATTCTTCACCGTTATTAAGCTTTCTCTTATAGTATCTCGAAGTAAATCTCCGACCATTGATATCTTGTGGAAATTGAAATTCACACAGTGGGTCTGGAGAACCTATTTACTAAGTATATTATTTCTGTGTATGTTAATCTATTGGGCCACGTAGCTGGGTCGACATCTACAATAGATGTTAATTCTGTAGAAACACTTGAACTTGCAATAGCACCTTCACCTACAATAGCAGTTTCACCTGTCATAGCCTCTTCCCCTGTAATAGCACTTTCACCTGTAATAGGGCTTGACCCAGAAGTAGAAGCACCAGGTTCACAGATTATATTGGAGTCGGACGTATGTTCTTCTCGAGGTTTAAGTGGAATCTCAGCTATAGCTCCGGTTTCTGGTATGGGTGATGATAGTCTGTTTAGATCACCTTTCTTCAAAATGGACTCTAATGCCCCTGCTTGCTTTTGTCGCTTTGCGTCTTTTTCAAGTCTTCGTTTTTTATATTGGTGTCTCGACAAGCGTGATCTACCGTCAGCCTTTCTGTACGGTAAAAAATTTTATGAAATAAATTTACATACCTCTTAAAACATTTTTAACATATCTTGCGGTCAATATCAAATTAGGTGTGTTCAATATTACGTTTTTTCTTACGTATTACAATTTAATTTATAAAATAGATAGGTACTTACGTAGTAAATTCACATGCGCGCTTCAATATTTATATGATTAATTTTCCGCATAAAAGCACGTCACTTTTAAATTTAAGAATAGAACCAACTTGTAGGCTTAGCATATATATCACTTAAATGTATTAAACCTTTTAATTCTGTATCAGTTATTAACGGCTACATTGTTCTCGAATATGACGAAAATTTGTCTCTAGGGCAGAACATTTTTACTAGGTGTCTGTTAAATAAGTAATGAAAAATTATTTTAATTGTTTGCTTATATATTATGTTAAGGAATTTTTCTAAAATGTCTTGTTGTTCGAATCTAGAGGTTATTCCTCCGAAAGCTTGAGTGAAATCCCCTCAAACATAAAATAGACTGAAAGTTGCCAGTTCAGGAAGAATGTGAAATCGGCACAAAATTCGGATGATTTTTTTGTATCCTAGTTTCTAAGTTCTAGTCTAGTTAGTTCCTTACTTCCCCTTTAGGTATTTCCTCTTCTTAGTGTTCCACAAAATTTCAAAAGTATCGACACTTTACTCGATACCAGTATCGTATCAGATTTATAGGTACTGGGAAAAGGATCGATACTAAACTATCGACATTGATAGGTATCAAGTACTTTTCAATATATTTTTAAAACTTGCGATTGAGAAATATCCGTAATATAAATTTCGGAGCTTAGAATTCAGAACTTATCACTACACCATCACCTCCGTCTTGCAGGGATACGAAAGTCGGTGTCTACTCGTAACTAAAATTTTGGCATAATCTTGCTGAACGGCAATTACTATCGCGTTATAATAGGAACGTAATAGAGGTGTCATATATTTAGGAAGCACTAATTACATGTGCTGATATACGTGCATCTTGCGCTGCGAACTCTTAAAATTTTGTCGACAATTGCGTTGACATCCGCGATATTGCAGCAAAAACCATGTTCATGTCCACAACCTTTGACGAGCATTGAGCCTCTTCTTTTGCTTCTATTTTCGTAGTATCTTCCTCCAACTCTAAGTGAAACACATACTCGTCAACATCAATGTTTTCCGCTTCCATGGCCTCCTGGCAAACGTGATTGTAATTCCGACTTTTCTCCATTTGTCACCGAACTCCTTTTCAGTTGGGGAATCTAATCGTCAAACTCTGCCATTTTAAAACAATTCCCTCTTTGGGATTTCTCGATAAATCGTTTACCTTGTAACTCACTCTTGAGCTCGATAATTGGATTGTTAAATTCAAGTCCCAATTTAATGCTATACATTTATCTTTTTTTCTTATTCCAATGAATTTATTCGATCTTACAACTTCTAGATCTGTGTTTGCTGCATAATCCGACAGCCCTTATATAGTAGATCTTTAACAAAACTTTGCCTCAAGAGCATTCTGGCAACTAGGAATTAACTGTCTAGTTGCTTCTGGCAATTTATCGTTGATTCGATTTTGTTATATCATTCATGTTCGTCACAATATATAGTCATAGATATACATATTGTAGCAGATTTCTCGATAAATCGTCTACCTGTAACTCACTCTTGAGTTCGATCACTGGATTGTTAAATAAAAGTCCCAATTTAATGGCTACACACTTATCTTTATTTCTAATTCCAACAACTTAAAACTTATTGCTCGTTATTTGAGCTTACAACTTCTTGCTTATGTCTTAATTGTTCTTATCACGACAAAACTCTAACTAGAACTGTCTTTGCTGCACAATCCGGCAGCCCTTATATAGTAAATCTGTAACAAAATATTGCGTCTAGAACATTCTGGCAACTACGAATTCGCTAACTAGTTGCTTCTGGCAGTTTATCGTTGATTCGATTTTGTTCTATCATCCGTGTTCGTCATACTGCCCTCCACCTAAGTCTGATCGTCCCGATTAGACATATTTGCGATACCAAACACAAAGCTTTTATGTCCCACATCTCGTCTTCTAGGCTGGTGCTGACATCGTTAGCCGTCCTTCTCTTCTTGGAGTTGATTCCGTCCGTTTTCCGGATACTCAGTTTCTGGTACATCCCTTGACTTAAAGATGACTTGAGATTCCATTCTTGATCAGAACGTAACTCCGTTGGAACACCGAATCTCGATACCCACTTGTTGATGAATGCCTCCGCCACTGGTTCAGTCTCTTGGTTAGGAATTGTGTATACTTGTGGCCATTCGTTGAAATGGTCCTTGACTACCAAAACATGACTATTTCCTAATTTATTGGTGGGGAATGGACCATCTTCATACACGCCTATTTTCTCAACTGGCGCACGCGAATTGTGCTGTTTCATCTGCCCATGTCCAGTTCAATAAAACCTTTGCTTCAAATTCTCCAAGGATTTCATGTCTCTCAAGTGCCCTCCTCTTGGACATTTGTACTGCACGTTAAGAACATCATGAATTCCAACCCTTGGAACAACCATAAGTACTCGGAAGGTTTGCCTATTTTCGCTTTTCCATACTCGATGCAAGCAGCCATACACTAACTTTGAACTGCTCCGTTCTGCCCAATATGATTTTGTGACTGGCTTTCCTGTAGTTATTTCTCTAATCGTTGTACATTGGTTCAACTCCACTTCATGTAATGCACCATCCAATTCTGGATCTTCTTGCAAAGAGTCATCCGTTTCAGGTTTAATTTTATGCTGATCTTCCACCTATGATGGTATACACGCTTCCTGCTCTTCCAACTGTACGGACACTTGTGCTGGTATCCAAGCTTCTTGCTCTCTAACTATGAGGACCCTTGTAGTGGTACACACGCGTCCCCCTCTTCCGACTGTGAGGACACCTGCGCTGGCATGCGCCCGTTCAGTTCTTCCGACTGCAAAGACACTTGTGCTGGTATCCAAGCTTCTCGCTCTTCATACTGTGAAGATCCTGGCTCACATGCTTCCTCCTCTTCCAACTGTGAGGATAAATGCGCTGACATATGCACGTCGAGCTCTTTCGATGCTGACAACTGTGCTAAAAAACGTGCATCTTGCGCTGCGAACAGCTCCTCCAAATGCGTTGACAATCGCGTTTCCATTTGAGACATACGTGTATCCTGTTCTTTAAATAGTGTCGATATTTGCCGATTGGACCGACTAGGGTTATTTTTTTAAAGCGCGACCGAAGGCCGCCAGTGCGGAAAGAAGTTTGACGCGATTAAATTATGAACAAACCGGTGTTGGACCGACCAGGGTTATTTTTTTGAAGCGCGGCCAAAAGCCACCAGTGCACAAAGAAGTTTGACGCGATTGAATTATGAACACGCAGGTGTTGGACCGACCAGGGTTATTTTTTTGAAGCGCGGTCGAAGGCCGCCAGTGCAAATAAAAAATCTTAACCAAAAAAAAGTATTGTTAAAGAGAATATATCACTCTCTATAAACTTCAATTTTTATTAAGGATAATTATAATAACAGTGAAGATTTTGAAAATTTGATATATGAATACATATAGCGTAAAAATATAGTAAATCAGCATCATGATCCATTTGTGAAATTATCAGTTGCAATAAAACATACGTTTAAGCCATAAAACCTTTTTCTTTTATTAAAATGGAAAATTAAGTTCATAATATTTTGTAGAGGGTGATTGGGTTTTTTATTTATTTTGATTGCTTTCATCCGTTTGGATATGGCAACACTTATTATCTGACAACATGGAACCCATTTGTTATTGTTCATATTACGAAAATTGTATAAAAATTAAATGCTTATTTAAAGCAAATACTTAAATATTTAATATAAAATAGATATGTAGAAACATTGTAGTGAAGTGTTAGTGTGTAATAAGTGCATAATATAAAAGAAAAGATAACCATAAATCGAGAAATTGTAAAATGAAAAGTGTGAAATTTTTAACTTAAAATGCAAATATCTCGAAAACTATAAGTTTCAGGCGGCAATAGTTATATATATTCGAGATCTGGAGCATCTCCTCTATTCAACCATACCCCTCTTAACCCTGAAATCGTGGGACGCTAAACCAAAGTTTTCCCGTGTTGTTTTTAAGTGTGCACGACGCTCGTCTTTATTTAAGGCCTTTGCCAGGTCCGACCTGCCATCACCAATACGTTGCATTTATTTTTTACATTATGTTTCATAACGTTTCGCCGTGTCATTCGATAATGCTAAGAGATATGGCCCAACAATAAGAGACTCCTACATATGTGTCATGATCGGCTTTCCTTATGCTTGATTTCAACATCTTGTCATAGTAGCAGGTCAAAAAATGATGCCACACTTCGCACTGTCACAGTACCGGATGACGACAAGCCCAATATACAAAATCTTGCAATAGAATCTGTCGATGTTCCACAAATCGTTCTTTGTAACGTTTACAAATTATGAGTGAAAATGAGGAAAAATCTCTCTAACAAACGATGGTATACCAATACCAATCAAAATCCATGTATCGTCTTGAACCTCCAACATAATTATGTTTAAATTGCATTTTTATCAATCTAAAACATAATTTCTTATATTAAATATTAGTTAACTAACTATATTTGTTCACTTTTTAAAGTTATTAATTAATAATTTACTCACCTGAATTGGTTTTATTCTAGGAATGCAATTTTACCGCAATGCTGCAAATTTTCTGTAACAATAAAAGTTTTGGTTATAAAAACAAAACACATACCACAATGCGTACCTTATTGATCGGTTTTGTGTCGTGTTTTTCTATGTATAAAGTAAAACAAATTAATTTTACAATACAACATATTTAGAAAAAGAAGAACTCACCTCTCTAAAAGCCAAATTTTTAGCAGAGATGAAGGAATGCTCAACTCTCTCAACTATTGAAAGTTCAAAAACCAGTTGTTTTAAAATATCACAAAATCACAAAAAAGGATTTTAATAGTTCCTCCATTTGTTAATCGGATATATATATATTTTTAATCTTAATATATGTTGGGTGTTTTAGTTTAAATGTCCAACAATTTTTATTTTGACTGATCTGGCTACAATGCAAAATGTTATAAAAGACACTAATTTTGAAGCGCTCTCACACTGCAATAAGCGTCCCTTTATCCCTGGTTTTAGTGAAATTACGCTTTTTTTATTCTTCTTGAGTAGTAAATTGTATATTCGTTTTTCTTATTTTGGCATGTTTATATTACAATATGTTTAGAATGTCGGTAGCTTTTCTCTCTCTCACCTAAGGTTTCTCCCATTCAATTGGAAATTACAGAAAAGCCTGTGTATTACTAATGTTGCCCTTTAACTAAAGGAACAATAAACATTTTTCATCAAAATCGTTTCAGAAATTAAAAAGATTAGGACCAAACTGTTTAATTGTTTATTATGGTCAATCGGTTTATTAAATTTAAGTTAAGGTTCATACGGTACGTATATAAAACAAAACACAACACAACAAAAGATTTGTTTTAAAATTTAATACTGATAAAAAAAAACATTTATGTTACTACAAAACAAATCAGTTGTTTTTTAAAATAATGAAACCAAAAATTAAGCATTTTTTCAGAGAATATTTAATCCTACCTCGTAATTATAGTAATTTTCTTCGCGCTTTTTATTCTGCAAATTCTTTAATAACATCTGATCAATTTATTCTGTCGCAAACCTTGTGTTCTATTGCAATTATAGCCAATCCAGATAATCTATTGTGTCATGGTGGATCGCAGATAATTTTTTATTATTTTTAATTTAGAAAAGCTTCTTTCACAACTTGCAACTGTTACCGGTAAAGTTCAAAGGATCCTGAGCGCAATACTACTTGTAATATTTGGACCAACTCTTAAATCTGTTACAAATTTTAAAACATCTTGAGGAAATAAATTACTATTTAAAAACATACAAAGGACTGACAACTCCTCACAATGTTCTAATACATTTATATCTAATCATATAATATTATATCTTAAGGCATATACTTCTACTTCTTTATTCATAATCTTTAGACTAACTAGTTTACATAAATCTTAGTGCTACTTATACTATTGAGCTGTATCGATAGTTATCTGTTTACTAACAGATAGAACTATTCGTTTCTATTGTTATATTTGGGTTGTTATTGATAGTGCATTTCTATTGTTATATGTTCTTATCTCTGATATTTATATTTTACAATGTGTGTTGTACATTTCAAGTGTGTTAGCTGATAGATATGTTTACATATGCTTATTTTGGTTTTATGTATTTATGTCTAATAAGTGTTATGTCACTTATATATAAGTATTTATGATATGTATGTATGTATGTACATGTGTATGTTTGTAGGTATGTAAAAATGAAATGTGTTAAAATGAAATGTCCTCATTTCGAGACATCTATGACTGAAGTCGGCGTAATTCGAATATTTCTTCGAAATTTATTTTACGTTGGTTATTTGTTTGTACTTGTCGATAGATATATATTTTTACACATGAATACACGATTAAAACTAGTATTATACTAATTAAAATAAGGTATAAAATAAATTTAAAGGAGTGTTCTTTTATAGGTATTAAGAACTTGTACATTTTTTGTATATTACTAAATTTATAATTACTTTCAGAAGATAATATATTCAATATTTCTAGTTTTTCATTTTCATGAGCATGGATTATATCTTTAATTTCTTGTTCATGGTTTATACCTATATGTTTTATTATCAATGGTGGTGCTATGGTCATATTGGATTAAATATGGACCATTTATTTTCTGCCCATTCCATATATGAACATTATCAACTATAATATTACCATGATCTAATATTTGTAAAGGATTATTATTTTCTTGTATCACGTTACATTGAGCTTTTGGTTCAATAATAATGGGATTGTACATTTATCTTTTAATTCTATTTTGCAGATATTAGTTCCTATATAATTTGTACAATTTGATAGATTTGTGAAATTATTATTACATTTAGCAATTTTATTTTTTAGCTCATATTTTCCGTGTTTAAATACTAATGGAATTAAATTATACATTTTACATTTATTGGTTATTATTGGATATTTATAAATTGTCACAATGGCACTATTAAAAATACACACGTGGATATTGGAGTATTCTAAGATATTTATTATTGGAATGTCATATGATTCTGTTTTAATGATTTCTTTAATATCTTTAAGGTTAAGAGTGCCTGAATAAAAAAGACCTGTTTTCGCAAAATTAATTATGTTTGTTATTGATTCTAATTCTTTATATACTTCCCTAATTATTAATGTTTCTGTTATAGATTTTGGATCTAAAGTTTCTAGGATTTTCTCAAACTGTGAATTAATTTGTCTTTGTAGGTTGTTATTTTCTATTAACTGGTTAAGACCTGATTTTATTTCTATTTGGTCGTCTTGGTCTGGCGTACCTGTTATAAATTTCAAAATTGAGCCTAAAAAATTAAGGGCACGTTTGATACGATGCTCGAATGGTAACAGTTGTGTTTCTATTTTACTAATGAGAATACTTTCTTCCCGGTATTGTATGTTACTGTATCTTGTTCTCATTATATTTTCATAAGGCGCTAATATTGTCGAAAGGTTGGCTATATGATACAGGTAGGCTGAGCTATTATATGTATAAACGTCGTCCGTTTCGGTTAAAATATATCTTCTACCTGAAAGGTTTGTTATCTTTTCAGCAAATGCAAATGAAGCCAATAAAATAAATAGGCAAAAGTTTATGACTCTTATTCTTTGTATTGTGTACTTTGCTTCCTAATGTTATCTTTATGTATAACCTTTCCCCTCACTGTTAAAATCGTGTCTCCGCGATCTTCTTTCACTTTGTGTTTATTATATTTAGTTGCAAGCTTATTACGTCGATCTGTCTTGCTATATATAATATCACCTGTTTTATATGTTATATTTTTTCTGCTTTTGCTATGATATTTTAGTAGTTTATCCTGTTTTTGCTCCAAGATATCCTTGATATTGGTATATTTTTCCCTATTGAAAAATATGTCTTCAGGTTTGTGTCCTGTGGAAGAGTGAATAGTCCTATTGTATTCTCGAACAGCGTTGAAAATTTCTTCACCAGGCGCGGTTTTGTTTTCAGCTGCTAAACTTTGACAAAGTTCTATAATTGTGCTATGTAACCGTTCTACTTGAGCGTTGGAAGTTGAATGGTGTACTGGAGTAACTGAATGTATTATATCTAATCTATTGTATAAAGATTTTATTAGGTTTCCATTAAATATACTTTCGTTATCAGTCATGAGATATTTAGCATTTGGGTAAACTTGTGTGAGTATTTCTTCTATTGATTCATGGCAATCTATCTTTGTATTTAGTTTTCGTAAATAACAATATTTGGAGTATCTATCTATTGAGCTAAGATACAGCATATGGTTTATATGAAATATGTCCATTTGTATATATTCTCCTACTCGAGTTGGTATTGGAGTTTTTCCTATAGGTTGTTTATTTGGTTTTCTTTCGTATTTGTGCTGTAGACATATTTCACAGCCTACGACTAGTTTACGACACATTTCATTAATATTGGGCCAGTAATGGGACAACAATATTTCTTGCTTATTATTTTTGTAGTTCCTGTGAGCACGTTGATGTGTTTGTGTGACGATTTCTCTTTGTTCGTTTATGGAAGTTACGTCATTTAACTTATTTTGGGCTAGCACCAGGTTATAGTTTGGGAAGGCGGAGATAATTTCTTCTTTTAAGTGAAATAGTATTTCCTCATCTATCTTCATCGCATTAGTAACTTTTGGATTAACTACATCTTTAAGTTTAGATAGTAAATCCGGGGTATCTTTATAAAATATTGTGTGTCTAAATTGCCCGGGAAATATTGTTTGATTGAGGACTTTATTCCTTTCATTATATTGTAAAATAATTATTTGATTTTTGAAAGAGTTAAGTGGTTGTTTAACTTTTTTCATAGTTTCGACAGGCGAACTTTGTAGTGAGTGATCGGAACAATTTGTTGTATTGTTGATTTGCTGACGCGAAAGCGCATCTGCAACGACATTCTGGTGTCCAGGTTTATAGACTAACTTAGCACCATATTCTTCGATTAAATTCTTCCACCTTTTCAATTTTGTATTAGGGTTTTTCTCGAAAATAGAAAATATTAAGGATTGATGATCAGTGTAGATTGTTGGATCTGCCACGCCATATAAATAATTCCTAAGTTTTTGTAAAGACCATACAATTGCTAATAATTCCTTCTCATTAGTACTATAATTTTGCTCCGTTTTATTTAATGTGCATGAAATAAATGCAATTGGTTGACGATTTTGTGCTAAAACTGCACTAATGGCAACATTGCTTGCATCTGTTGTTAAACTAAAAGGTTTAGAGATATCTGGTTGGAAAAGTTCAACCTGTTCTTGTAATGCACTTTTTATTTTTTCTAAAGCTTCTACAGCTGCTGTGTCTAAATTCACAAGTATCTTATTACTTTGGTTCTTTTTTATCATACCTACTACAATAATAACTAGCAAGTCCTAGAAAAGATCTCAATTCTTTTAAATTTGTTGGTTGTGGGTAATTTTTTGTTGTTACAATTTTTTTTGGATCAACTGTTATCCTATTATGTTTTATAATATGTCCAAGGTATTCGATTGTATCTTGAAAAAAATGTGACTGTTCGTCAGAAATTTTCATATTTGCATTATGTAAAGCGTTGATTATAATCCGAAGGTGTTCCATATGTTCTTCTGCAGTAGATGAATAAATTAACACATCATCAATATAAACATATGCGAACTTTCCAATGTATTCTCTTAGTATGTCGTCAATGCATCGTTGAAAGATTGAGGATGCATTTTTTAATCCGAATGGCATTCTTATAAATTCATACTTCGCGCCGTTGACAGAGAATGCTGTTTTTTCTCGATCAGATTCTTTAATTAATATTTGATGAAAGCCTGATTCTAAGTCTATTGTGGAAAAAATCTTTGCTTTTCCAAGGTTTTGTATTGTCATATTAATATCTGGAATTGGATATCTGTCAGTAATCGTATGGGAATTTATTTTTTGAAAATCAACAACAATTCTTCGCTTGGGTTTCCTTTGGTCATCGGTACCCTTTTTTGGAACAGTCCATATAGGTGAATTGTATGGGCTTTTGCTTGTATTTTGTTGTATTATACCGTCATTTAAAAGTTTCTCAATTTCTTTCTTGACAAAGTCGTGATCGGACATGGGATATGGATATTGTTTTGTCCATATGGAGCCTTCTGATTCAGTCTTGATAGTTGCTTGTATTGTGGTTGTAAAGGGCAACTTTCCATTAGTATTATTATTTCTTTTCATAAGTTCTTCTACTTGATCTTTAAGTTTTTCATTATTTATTGTGTAATTAATTTTTGGTTCTACTTCTATAGTCAAATAAATTAATTTCTGCCTTCATTTGGCGTAATCCCTGTTCTCCGAGTATAATGTCAAAGTCGTTTAATTCCCTAATTTCGTAAAATGTTAAATGATGTCCGTACATCGTTATTATTTTTTTAGAATTTATGATTGAGTAACCATGTAAGGTTTTGGTTTTAAATGGTTTCAATTTAATAGATATTCCTATATTACAATTTATATTTATGTAATTGTTAGTTGAGCCTGTGTCGATTAATAAGGTAACGGGTGTGCCAGTTAGGCCGCATTTTGTTTGTAAGCAGGGCAACCCGTTTACTCGCCTAAAAAAGTACTGCCTGTTTCATATTGTTCTTCATAATTTGATACAACTACTGATTCTAGATCTTCTCTGTTTAATTTATTTACGGAGAAGTCGTATTAGTGTAGTTAGGTGTCCTATCTCTCTTATATGTATTACTATAATTATTATTATAATTGGCACTTACAGCATTATTATTCCTGGTTGTCTGTATGTATTGCCTGGAGTCGTCCACGTCCATGGGTATTGGTGTAGGTTGTGGTTGTAGCTGTTTTACTTGGTGATGTTGATTTCTCTGCATGCTGAAGTTCGGTCTATACTGATTTTGGTACCTCTCTTCTCGATGTGGGTGATTATTTTGGCTATGTCGTGCATTGTATCCCTGATGGTTGTTGTTGGATCTCGATGAAGTTGGTTGGTAATTATTCCTCTGTATCCTTACGTTTGGTTTGTACTCCCTCTCTTCTCTATGTGGTGGTTGATTCTGGTTTGAATGATGTTGACGTTGGTTTAGAGGTCTGAACTGTGTCTCAAGTTCCTCTCTCACGTTGTCGTGAAAAATGGTGCAGGCTGTCGCGTATGCTGATTCTAGATTTCCTGGGTTATGGCTATACAATGTACCGCTGGTATATTTAGAGTTTAACCCAAGAATGAAAGTTCTTACTGCTTCCTGGTTAGTGTATGTTTTCATTCCCTCGTTATTGTCATCATTGGACATCTCAATTTTTGTTAAGGCTAAGTTAAGGGCCTTAGAAACCTCACTGTGAAACTCTGCAAGAGTTTTTCTACCCTGGGTGATTCTCTTCATTTCGTCGAGAAGCACATATAATCGGCGTTGGTCCGCATACGTATAGTCTAATCTGTTAATTATTGAATAAAAATTCAATTTGGTGTTGTGGTTCGTCAGAATATTAGCAGCTGGTCCTGTGATTTTTGTTCGTAATATTCCCAGGGCGCTATAATATTTTGTATGATTCTGGAAGATTTTTATAGCTTCCATGTCCAAACCTGTGATCTCCATGATCTGTACTGCTATTTAATCCAGTCAAATTTGGGTAGAGATTTGAATAACTCAAGGTCGATATCCTTGGGGTCACTGATATTTAGTTTTACTTCGTCGTATAAAACTAATTCGTGCGGAGCGTTTTGTTGTTCTAGCGAAGCTATTCTATCCGTGAAGTCAGCTGTTTGTTGCTGCATCTGGTTCATCAACATGGTCATTTGGGCGCTTAGTTGGGCTAGTTGTTGCTCCATTGTAGAGTTATTTATTTTTCTGTGGTCGTCGTAGGATTTCTGCCTTTTTTATTCTTAAGTCTTCGTAATGTATTCAGTTTTAATTTTTTCCACTTTTTTCTTAATATTTCGGAGATTTTTGTTTTGTTCAAACGGTTTATGCTGTCTGTTATTTTAAGGTTTGCTTTTACACGTTTATTAATTTGTTATATCTCGCTTTTTCAGAGATTGGTTTTGTTCAAAATGGTTTATGCTGCCTGTTATTTCAAGGTCTGCTTTTACGCGTTATGAATTTGTTATATCTCACTCTTTCAGAGATTTATGCTTTTCTTCAAAGCCGTGGAATTTTTTATTATCCTTTAGTTTGAGGATATTTGGCTGCAGTCAAGAGTTAGACCGGCTTGAGCCCCCAGTTATTATCGTTTTTTACGATATGAGAAAAAAGAAATATGTTTTCAGTCAGCTGTTTGTTGCTGCATCTGGTTCATCAACATGGTCATTTGGGCGCTTAGTTGGGCTAGTTGTTGCTCCATTGTAGAGTTATTTATTTTTCTGTGGTCGTCGTAGGATTTCTGCCTTTTTTATTCTTAAGTCTTCGTAATGTATTCAGTTTTAATTTTTTCCACTTTTTTCTTAATATTTCGGAGATTTTTGTTTTGTTCAAACGGTTTATGCTGTCTGTTATTTTAAGGTTTGCTTTTACACGTTTATTAATTTGTTATATCTCGCTTTTTCAGAGATTGGTTTTGTTCAAAATGGTTTATGCTGCCTGTTATTTCAAGGTCTGCTTTTACGCGTTATGAATTTGTTATATCTCACTCTTTCAGAGATTTATGCTTTTCTTCAAAGCCGTGGAATTTTTTATTATCCTTTAGTTTGAGGATATTTGGCTGCAGTCAAGAGTTAGACCGGCTTGAGCCCCCAGTTATTATCGTTTTTTACGATATGAGAAAAAAGAAATATGTTTTCACTACGCCGAAGTGCGTGTTCTTTATTCATAATCTTTAGACTAACTAGTTTACATAAATCTTAGTGCTACTTATACTATTGAGCTGTATCGATAGTTATCTGTTTACTAACAGATAGAATTATTCGTTTCTATTGTTATATCTGGGTTGTTATTGATAGTGCATTTCTATTGCTATATGTTCTTATCTCTGATATTTATATTTTACAATGTGTGTTGTACATTTCAAGTGTGTTAGCTGATAGATATGTTTACATATGCTTATTTTGGTTTTATGTATTTATGTCTAATAAGTGTTATGTCACTTATATATAAGTATGTATGATATGTATGTATGTATGTATGTACATGTGTATGTTTGTATGTATGTACATATGTATGCGGTGTGCGGCTATGTCGTTAACTAACGCAATACTACTTGTAATATTTGGACCAAATCTTAAATCTGTTAAAAATTTTAAAACATCTTGAGGAGATAAATTACTATTTAAAAACATACAAAGGACTGACAACTCCTCTAAAAGTTCTAATACATTTATATCTAATCATATTATATTATATCTTAAGGCATATATGTAAGAGTATGTTATACAAAAAAGCAAAATGTTTATTGTGCTCAGAAATCTGGGAAAATCTTAATTATAACGAATTTATGGCTGAATCTATAATGTGAAAATACTTCAATTTTATATTTTTGACGGTGCTCAATGATTGAACTTGAGTAAAATACTTATCTGAACATGAGTTTTCAAAGCAATCTTTTGTATTTTTAAGTAATTTAATGACGGAAACTAAGTTAGAATCTTTACTTTGCATTAATTTACTAATACTATGTTCGCACCGAATTGAAATCCTCTTGAAAACATAATTTGTGGATTGTGGAACCAAAGTCGTTCTGACCGGCATTGTGTGTTTTCGATGAGTTTTCATTGACAGTTCACACATCTATTTGTTTACATTTGTTATGTACCCTACAAGAACAGTGACGGTCATCTGATGGGTAATATGACAGTCAGAGCTGAAAAAATTTTGTCAGCGCGCAGAACAAAGTTTCTATCATTTTCTTAAAAGCCTTGTGCAAAAACTGATGTAAACAAACGTATGTGTGTAAGTTTGCATCTCTCTTTAACACATGGGTATTCGGAATTGATTCACTATATATCTATACTACTCACTCTCATGTCTTTTTCTGAGTCATTGCTGACCATAAATCCGTCATAGCTGAAAATTGTTAGTAATGACTGAAATGCTATCAGAAGTGAAAAATTCTTTTGCGCAGTAGATTAAAAAATTTTTATTTCTTTAATAACTTTCAAACTTTTAATCAAAATTAGTTATAATAATATACTTAAATATAAAAAGGAATGCAAGAAAAAATATAATAAAATATGAAAATATAAAAATTTATTTTTACTTGATGCCATCTCCTCCTCTCAATAGCTCTGCGTACGTCTTCCTCCAATCAGTGAATAGTTCTGAATTTAAAAATGCAAATGTAAATTAACAGTACTGACATATCAAATGTGAGTGTATTGGCGAACCCATCAGCAGTTTCTTGTAGGGTACCAATTATGGAATGTAATCAAATTGTCAACTGACATTTAGGGCTCGCAAAATATGTCTTCTAATAATATCGATTAAACTAGAGGAGGCGCCGATTATAATGAGTGGAATGTAAGTTTTCAAAGGGTTTTCAGCGAAAACTGTGTTTTCGTTTGACAGATTTTGTATGGATGTAAACACAAGTTTTCGCGTGAAAACCTCTTTTGTCTTTGAAAACACGAATTTTGTGTCGGTGCGAACATAGTGTTAGAGTAATACCTTTTGCATTCTTCAAAAGAATTGACTATCTTTATCTTAAAGTGAAAAATAACAATTATTTTTTGCACAGTATTAAAAACAATTGTAGTTTCCAGTGAGGGCTTTGCCATGTCGTTTACCACTAAATTTAAAGAATGACTACTGCAAAGAACCACCAGTGCCCGTGGATTGGTTCTTTTAATCCTGGCTTTAACTCCACTTTCAATACCTTTCATATTAGATCCATTAACGTACCCTTGCCCTCTTATCCAAGTGCTGGTCATTGTTCTACGATAATTTCTGTTAGGGCCAGACCTGTTGATTTCTCGATTGGTATAAATCCTAAAAAACTTTCATTTATTACAATTTCTGAATATTCGTGAATGGTCTTGTGATTGAATAATATGAAAGGTAATTATCGTGGTCATCTGCTCAGTTTTACTAGCGTCTGGAGGACGATGTAAAATAATAAAATAATATTTCGACGTAATGATAGCTTCCATTATATAATGTTTTTTTATGCCGTCTGAAATTGTATTAATAAACTCATTTTGAATTGTTTTACTTAAGTAGGTTGCTTGTTTCTCCTCTTTTTTCAAAACTCTGCATACATGTTCCTGCATAACGGGATCAAATTCGGCTAACAACTCTACTAGTATTAAAAAATTACCATTGTTATGTTGATACAGACTATCATAAATACTTTGAAAAGCCAAGCTATTTTTAGCCAACATTTTGATGATTGAGGCAATTCGTAACAATATTCTATTCCAGTGTTCTATTTCTGATTTAATTATCCTCTGGGACAAGGCGTACGACACGATTTGAGCCTACGTGAAAGTTCTACCCAAGATTTTCCTGCTTTTACATGGTCTCGTGATGTCTCAGGAGATTTAAGCATATCACCTACATGACTTCAATTTTTGTAGCCATCTTCAGATAGACCGGAAGTTATAGTTGTATTGAAGATTTTACAACAAAAGCAATACAATAAATTTTTTGCCACAGAATATGCAAGCCAATCTCTTAAAATTTCTTCACCGTTATTAAGCTTTCTCTTATAGTATCTCGAAGTAAATCTCCGACCATTGGTATCTTGTGGAAATTGAAATTCATACAGTGGGTCTGGAGAACCTATTTACCAAATATATTATTTCTGTGTATGTTAATCTATTGGGCCACGTAGCTGGGTCGACATCTACAATAGATGTTAATTCTGTAGAAACACTTGGACTTGCAATAGCACCTTCACCTACAATAGCAGTTTCACCTGTTATGGCCTCTTCCCCTGTAATAGCACTTTCACCTGTAATAGCGCTTGACCCAGAAGTAGAAGCACCAGGTTCACAGATTATATTGGAGTCGGACGTATGTTCTTCTCGAGGTTTAAGTGGAATCTCAGCTATAGCTCCGGTTTCTGGTATGGGTGATGATAGTCTGTTTAGATCACCTTTCTTCAAAATGGACTCTAATGCCCCTGCTTGCTTTTGTCGCTTTGCGTCTTTTTCAAGTCTTCGTTTTTTATATTGGTGTCTCGAAAAGCGTGATCTACCGTCAGCCTTTCTGTACGGTAAAAAAATTATATGAAATAAATTTACATACCTCTTAAAACATTTTTAACATATCTTGCGGTCAATATCAAATTAGGTGTGTTCAATATTACGTTTTTTCTTACGTATTACAATTTAATTTATAAAATAGATAGGTACTTACGTAGTAAATTCACATGCGCGCTTCAATATTTATATGATTAATTTTCCGCATAAAAGCACGTCACTTTTAAATTTAAGAATATAACCAACTTGTAGGCTTAGCATATATATCACTTAAATGTATTAAACCTTTTAATTCTGTATCAGTTATTAACGGCTACATTGTTCTCGAATATGACGAAAATTTGTCTCTAGGGCAGAACATTTTTACTAGGTGTCTGTTAAATAAGTAATGAAAAATTTGTTTAATTTTTTGCTTATATATTATGTTTAATTAATTTTTCTAAAATGTCTTGTTGTGTGAATCTAGCTAAAGGTTATTCCTCCGAAAGTTTGAGGGAAATCCCCATCAAACATAAAATAGACTGAAAGTTGCCAGTTCAGGAATGTGAAATCGGCACAAAATTCGGATGATTTTTTTGTATCCTAGTTTCTAAGTTCTAGTCTAGTTAGTTCCTTATTTCCTCTTTAGGTATTTCTTCTTCTTAGTGTTCCACAAAATTTCAAAAGTATCGACACTTTACTCGATACCAGTATCGTATCAGATTTATAGGTACTGGGAAAAGGATCGAAACTAAACTATCGACATTGATAGGTATCAAGTACTTTTCAATATATTTTTAAAACTTGCGATTGAGAAATATCCGTAATATAAAATATTATCCGAGAAATTTCGGAGCTTAGAGTTCAAAACTTATCACTACACCATCACAACACCTCCGTCTTGCAGGGATACGAAAGTCGGTGTCTACTCGTAACGAAAACTTTGGCATAATCTTGCTGAACGGCAATTACTATCGCGTTATAATAGATACGTAATAGAGGTGTCATATATTTGGGAAGCACTAAGTACATGTGCTGATATACGTGCATCTTGCGCTGTGAATGTTAAACTTTTGTCGACATTTGCGTTGACATCCGCGATATTGCAGCAAAAACCATGTTCATGCCCACAACCTTTGACGAGCATTGAGCCTCTTCTTTTGCTTCTATTTTCGTAGTCTCTTCCTCCAACTCCAACTGAAACACATACTCGTCAACATCAATGTTTTCCGCTTCCATGGCCTCCCGCAAACGTGATTGTAATTCCGACTTTACTCCATTTGTCACCGAACCAAGTTGTTCCTACTCCTTTTCAGTTGTGGAATCTAATCGTCAAACTCTGCCATTTTAAAACAATTCCCTCTTTGGGATTTCTCGATAAATCGTTTACCTTGTAACTCACTCTTGAGCTCGATAATTGGATTGGTAAATTCAAGTCCCAATTTAATGCTATACATTTATCTTTTTTCTTATTCCACTAAATTTATTCGATCTTACAACTTCTAGAACTGTGTTTGCTGCATAATCCGACAGCCCTTATATAGTAGATCTTTAACAAAACTTTGCCTCAAGAGCATTCGGGCAACTAGGAATTAACTGTCTAGTTGCTTCTGGCAATTTATCGTTGATTCGATTTTGTTATATCATTCATGTTCGTCACAATATATAGTCATAGATATACATATTGTAACGGATTTCTCGATAAATCGTCTACCTGTAACTCACTCTTGAGTTCGATCACTGGATTGTTAAATAAAAGTCCCAATTTAATGGCTACACACTTATATTTTTTTCTTATTCCAATAAATTAATTCGATTTTACGACTTCTAGAACTGTGTTTGCTGCATAATCCGACAGCCCTTATATAGTAGATCTTTAACAAAACTTTGCCTCAAGAGCATTCTGGCAACTAGGAATTAACTGTCTAGTTGCTTCTGGCAATTTATCGTTGATTCGATTTTGTTATATCATTCATGTTCGTCACAATATATAGTCAAAGATATACATATTGTAACGGATTTCTCAATAAATCGTCTACCTGTAACTCACTCTTGAGTTCGATCACTGGATTGTTAAATAAAAGTCCCAATTTAATGGCTACACACTTTTCTTTATTTCTAATTCCAACAACTTAACACTTATTGCTCGTAATTTGAGCTTACAACTTCTTGCTTATGTCTCAATTGTTCTTACCACGACAACACTCTAACTAGAACTGTCTTTGCTGCACTGTCCGGCAGCCCTTATATAGTAAATCTGTAACATAACATTGCGTCTAGAACATTCTCGCAACTACGAATTCGCTAACTAGTTGCTTCTGGAAGTTTATCTTTGATTCGATTTTGTTCTATCATCCGTGTTCGTCATACTGCCCTCCACCTAAG
The DNA here is from genome assembly GCF_042242935.1 of Bactrocera oleae. Lineage (NCBI taxonomy): Eukaryota > Metazoa > Arthropoda > Insecta > Diptera > Tephritidae > Bactrocera > Bactrocera oleae. Next base: position 54,447,276 of record NC_091537.1, on the reverse strand, counting down.
TCTGATCGTCCCGATTAGACATATTTGCGATACCAAACACAAAGCTTTTATGTCCCCCATCTCGTCTTCTAGGCTGGTGCTGACATCGTTAGCCGTTCTTCTCTTCTTGGAGTTGATTCCGTCCGTTTTCCGGATACTCAGTTTCTGGTACATCCCTTGACTTAAAGATGACTTGAGATTCCATTCTTGATCAGAACGTAACTCCATTGGAACACCGAATCTCGTTACCCACTTGTTGATGAATGCCTCCGCCACTGGTTCAGTCTCTTGGTTAGGAATTGTGTATACTTGTGGCCATTCGTTGAAATGATCCTTGACTACCAAAACTGACTATTTCCTAATTTATTGGTGGGGAATGGACCATCTTCATACACGCCTATTTTCTCAACTGGCGCACGCGAGTTGTGCTGTTTCATCTGCCCATGTCCAGTCCAATAAAACTTTTGCTTCAAATTCTTCAAGGCCCTTTTCTTGAACATTTGTACTGCACGTTAAGAACATCATGAATTCCAACCCTTGGAACAACCATAAGTACTCGGAAGGTTTGCCCATTTTCGCTTTTCCATACTCGATGCAAGCAGCCATACACTAACTTTAAACTGCTCCGTTCTGCGCAATATGATTTTGTGACTGGCCTTCCTATAGTTATTTCTCTAATCGTTGTACATTGGTTCAACTCCACTTCATGTAATGCACCTTCCAAATCTGGATCTTCTTGCAAAGATTCATCCGTTTCAGGTTCAATTTTATGCTGATCTTCCACCTATGATGGTAGACACGCTTCCTGCTCTTCCAACTGTACGGACACTTGTGCTGGTATCCAAGCTTCTTGCTCTTCTAACTCTGAGGAACCATTTACTGGTTCACACGCTTCCTCCTCTTCCAACTGTGAGAACACCTGCCCTGACATACGCAATTCCAGCTCTTTCGACTGTGAGGACCCTTGTACTGGTACACACGCTTCCTCCTCTTCCGACTGTGAAGACACCTGCGCTGGCATACGCCCGTTCAGTTTTTCCGGCTGCGAAGACACTTGTGCAAGTATACAAGCTTCTTGCTCTTTATACTGTGAAGATCCTGGCTCACATGCTTCCTCCTCTTCCAACTGTGAGGATACCTGCGCTGACATATGCACGTCGAGCTCTTTCGGTGTTGACAACTGTGCTGAAAAACGTGCATCTTGCGCTGCGAACTGCTCTTCCAAATGCGTTGACAATCGCGTTTCCATTTGAGACATACGTGTATCCTGTTCTTTAAATAGTGTCGATATTTGCGTTGACATTTGCGATATTGCGACAAAATCCATGTTTATGTCCACAATCTTTGACGAGCATTGAGCCTCTTCCTTTTCTTCTATCTTTGTTGTCTCTTCTTTTAATTCCATGTGAAAGACATATTCCTCCACATGAATGTTTTCCGCCTCCATGGCCTCTCTCAACCGTGATTGTAATTCAGTTTTTAATCCATTTGTCGCCAAACCCCGTTGCTCCAGCTCCTTTTTCAGTTGTGGAATCTTCAGATCTTTAAACTTGGCCATTTTCAAATAATTATCTCCTTGGGAATTTATTTGACAATCCCACTTCTGACACCAATTATAACGGATTTCTCGATAAATCGTCTACCTGTAACTTACTCTTGAGTTCGATCACTGGATTGATAAATAAAAGTCCCAATTTAATGGCTACACACTTATCTTTTTTTCTTATTCCAATAAATTAATTCGATCTTACGACTTCTAGAACTGTGTTTGCTGTATAATCCGACAGCCCTTATATAGTAGATCTTTAACAAAACTTTGCCTCAAGAGCATTCTGGCAACTAGGAATTAACTGTCTAGTTGCTTCTGGCAATTTATCGTTGATTCGATTTTGTTATATCATTCATGTTCGTCACAATATATAGTCATAGATATACATATTGTAACGGATTTCTCGATAAATCGTCTACCTGTAACTCACTCTTGAGTTCGATCACTGGATTGTTAAATAAAAGTCCCAATTTAATGGCTACACACTTATATTTTTTTCTTATTCCAATAAATTAATTCGATCTTACGACTTCTAGAACTGTGTTTGCTGCATAATCCGACAGCCCTTATATAGTAGATCTTTAACAAAACTTTGCCTCAAGAGCATTCTGGCAACTAGGAATTAACTGTCTAGTTGCTTCTGGCAATTTATCGTTGATTCGATTTTGTTATATCATTCATGTTCGTCACAATATATAGTCAAAGGTATACATATTGTAACGGATTTCTCAATAAATCGTCTACCTGTAACTCACTCTTGAGTTCGATCACTGGATTGTTAAATAAAAGTCCCAATTTAATGGCTACACACTTTTCTTTATTTCTTATTCCAACAACTTAACACTTATTGCTCGTAATTTGAGCTTACAACTTCTTGCTTATGTCTCAATTGTTCTTACCACGACAACACTCTAACTAGAACTGTCTTTGCTGCACTGTCCGGCAGCCCTTATATAGTAAATCTGTAACATAACATTGCGTCTAGAACATTCTCGCAACTACGAATACGCTAACTAGTTGCTTCTGGAAGTTTATCGTTGATTCGATTTTGTTCTATCATCCGTGTTCGTCATACTGCCCTCCACCTAAGTCTGATCGTCCCGATTAGACATATTTGCGATACCAAACACAAAGCTTTTATGTCCCCCATCTCGTCTTCTAGGCTGGTGCTGACATCGTTAGCCGTTCTTCTCTTCTTGGAGTTGATTCCATCCGTTTTCCGGATACTCAGTTTCTGGTACATCCCTTGACTTAAAGATGACTTGAGATTCCATTCTTGATCAGAACGTAACTCCATTGGAACACCGAATCTCGTTACCCACTTGTTGATGAATGCCTCCGCCACTGGTTCAGTCTCTTGGTTAGGAAGTGTGTATACTTGTGGCCATTCGTTGAAATGATCCTTGACTACCAAAACATGACTATTTCCTAATTTATTGGTGGGGAATGGACCATCTTCATACACGCCTATTTTCTCAACTGGCGCACGCGAGTTGTGCTGTTTCATCTGCCCATGTCCAGTCCAATAAAACTTTTGCTTCAAATTCTTCAAGGCCCTTTTCTTGAACATTTGTACTGCACGTTAAGAACATCATGAATTCCAACCCTTGGAACAACCATAAGTACTCGGAAGGTTTGCCCATTTTCGCTTTTCCATACTCGATGCAAGCAGCCATACACTAACTTTAAACTGCTCCGTTCTGCCCAATATGATTTTGTGACTGGCCTTCCTATAGTTATTTCTCTAATCGTTGTACATTGGTTCAACTCCACTTCATGTAATGCACCTTCCAAATCTGGATCTTCTTGCAAAGATTCATCCGTTTCAGGTTCAATTTTATGCTGATCTTCCACCTATGATGGTAGACACGCTTTCTGCTCTTCCAACTGTACGGACACTTGTGCTGGTATCCAAGCTTCTTGCTCTTCTAACTCTGAGGAACCATTTACTGGTTCACACGCTTCCTCCTCTTCCAACTGTGAGAACACCTGCCCTGACATACGCAATTCCAGCTCTTTCGACTGTGAGGACCCTTGTACTGATACACACGCTTCCTCCTCTTCCGACTGTGAGGACACCTGCGCTGGCATACGCCCGTTCAGTTTTTCCGGCTGCGAAGGCACTTGTGCAAGTATACAAGCTTCTTGCTCTTTATACTGTGAAGATCCTGGCTCACATGCTTCCTCCTCTTCCAACTGTGAGGATACCTGCGCTGACATATGCACGTCGAGCTCTTTCGGTGTTGACAACTGTACTGAAAAACGTGCATCTTGCGCTGCGAACTGCTCTTCCAAATGCGTTGACAATCGCGTTTCCATTTGAGACATACGTGTATCCTGTTCTTTAAATAGTGTCGATATTTGCGTTGACATTTGCGATATTGCGACAAAATCCATGTTTATGTCCACAATCTTTGACGAGCATTGAGCCTCTTCCTTTTCTTCTATCTTTGTTGTCTCTTCTTTTAATTCCATGTGAAAGACATATTCCTCCACATGAATGTTTTCCGCCTCCATGGCCTCTCTCAACCGTGATTGTAATTCAGTTTTTAATCCATTTGTCGCCAAACCCCGTTGCTCCAGCTCCTTTTTCAGTTGTGGAATCTTCAGATCTTTAAACTTGGCCATTTTCAAATAATTATCTCCTTGGGAATTTATTTGACAATCCCACTTCTGACACCAATTGTAACGGATTTCTCGATAAATCGTCTACCTGTAACTCACTCTTGAGTTCGATCACTGGATTGTTAAATAAAAGTCCCAATTTAATGGCTACACACTTATATTTTTTTCTTATTCCAATAAATTAATTCGATCTTACGACTTCTAGAACTGTGTTTGCTGCATAATCCGACAGCCCTTACATAGTAGATCTTTAACAAAACATTGCTTCTAGAACATTCTGGCAACTACGAATTCGCTAACTAGTCGCTTCTGGCAGTTTATCGTTGATTCGATTTTGTTCTATCATCCGTGCTCGTCACAATATTATTACCAAAGCCGACTGATTGGCGCTATCACACGTTCAATATTTAATGTGATATTTGGATCGTGATCATGATTAATGATTGTTAAAACCAGTGTGTTAAAAATATTTTTGCTTAGTATTTGTTTAATTTTATCCGGGTTTTTGATGAAATGTCGAAAGAAAACTGAAGAAAAGTTTTTAAGGTTTTGAAGAAAAACATTCAAAGACAGCGCTCGATAAAAAAAAATGTTGCAACCATTGTAAAGAATTCCCCGGATCTTAGAAAATACGAAAAAAATTTTATATGTGTAAATATAAATTTAAAAAAAATTTTGAGAAAATTAGCATGCCTTCTTATTATTTTTAATAATTTGTTCCGTTGTATCGTGAATTTACATACAAAATGTCGTTGATGTTGATTGTTTGTTTCTTTTAACAAATTCGTATCTTAGCTTATCGGTTACCTTCTTGTTGACATAACCAATTCCAATTTTGTTAAATAAAATTCAATATTTTTTTTATATTATTTGTCTTTATTTTATTGAAAAACGTATTTACTTAATATCTTATTACTAACTAATTATTCAAATTAATGAATATCTTAAATGTGTACATATTGATATATACTATGTTACACATATGTATATAGGTTAAATATAAGTATTAACACTTAAATTGTATACTTAAAGAAGTACATTTAACAATATATTTATATATACTACAATTATAAAGCTACATGCATACAAAATATCTGGTTAAATGAGTTTAGCCTCCCTCTACATGTACACACCACTCTATCCGGAAGAATTATTATAAAACACTGTTCTTATATGACGGAATAAATCAAAACTTATTACTTGTATAAAATATAACGAGATACTGAGTTTTTCTTAAAAATAAAGCAACTTCATTTATAAATCAGTGGTGTGTGTCCACCATAAATTGTGTGTCTATTTAAACAATATGATTCGGCCCCTTCATCACGATTATACACCATGTCATACATTATTTCTTCGCAGGTTTCTTGCCAAAAACTCACTTATAAAAGATTTAAGTGCCGGTTTCATTTGTGTAACATGATTTTGTTTAAAATCCTACATTTCAGCTATTACAGCATAGGAACTAACATTGGTGCGACGATTCACATCGGTCATCTGGTCATTGCTCATTTTTTTGCATAGATGTTAACCAATCGCATTCGTGTTGAAATAATGTCAGGAAAACTGTTCAGGACGCCTCTGAAATAAAAAATACATAGAAAATGAAGCCATTTATGAACGAGATTGGCAAGCGAGGTAGCAATTAGATTAATTACTCTAATACCAGTTAGGAGATACTGAAATATTGGCTTTTGGGTATCTTCAAGCTAGGCACAAGGTCCTTTCATTCCTTAGGCATATGTAACTAAAAAGAGACTAACTTTCGTGTCGTATTGACTGTAGAACTAAAAACGGTCTGTGAATGGTATCGAGTCCAATTTATGGTTTAACTTTCCGATCTGAGGCGAACTTTACGCCCAACACTTTCCGATAACGGTGTTGTTTTTAAGGGTGCACGACGCTCGTCTTTATTTAAGGCCTTTGCCAGGTCCGACCTGCCATCACCAATACGTTGCAGTTATTTTTTATATTATGTTTCATAACGTTTCGCCGTGTCATTGGATAATGCTAAGAGATATGGCCCAACAATAAGAGACTCCTACATATGTGTCATGTTCGGCTTTCCTTATGCTTGATTTCAACATCTTGTCATAGTAGCAGTTCAAAAAATGATGCCACACTTCGCATTGTCACAGTACCGGATGACGACAAGCCCAATATACAAAATCTTGCAATAGAATCTGTCGATGCTCCACAAATCGTTCTTTGTAACGTTTACAAATTATGAGTGAAAATGAGGCAAAATCTCTCTAACAAACGATGGTATACCAATACCAATCAAAATCCATGTATCGTCTTGAACCTCCAACATAATTATGTTTAAATTGCATTTTTATCAATCTAAAACATAATTTCTTATATTAAATATTAGTTAACTAACTATATTTGTTCACTTTTTAAAGTTACTAATTAATAATTTACTCACCTGAATTGGTTTTATTCTAGGAATGCAATTTTCCGCAATGCTGCAAATTTTCTGTAACAATAAAAGTTTTGGTTATAAAAACAAAACACATACCACAATGCGTACCTTAATGATCGGTTTTGTGTCGCGTTTTTCTATGTATTCTATTAAACAAATTATTTTTACAATATAAATATAATTAATTTTACAACATATTTATAAAAAGAAGAACTCACCTCTCTAAAAGCCAAATTAGGAGAGATGAAGGGATGCTCAACTCTCTCAACTATTGAAAGTTCAAAAACCAGTTGTTTTAAAATATCGCAAAATCACAAGAAAGGATTTTAATAGTTCCTTCATGTGTTAATCGGATATATATATAATAATTTTAATCTTAATAAATGTTGGGTGTTTTAGTTTAAATGTCCAACAATTTTTATTTTGACTGATCTGGCTACAATGCAAAATGTTATAAAAGACACTAATTTCGAAGCGCTCTCACATTGCAATAAGCGTCCCTTTATCCCTGGTTTTAGTGAAATTACGCTTTTTTTATTCTTCTTGAGTAGTAAATTGTATATTCGTTTTTCTTATTTTGGCATGTTTATATTACAATATGTTTAGAATGTCGGTAGCTTTTCTCTCTCTCACCTAAGGTTTCTCCCATTCAATTGGAAATTACAGAAAAGCCTGTGTATTACTAATGTTGCCCTTTAACTAAAGGAACAATAAACATTTTTCATCAAAATCGTTTCAGAAATTAAAAAGATTAGGACCAAACTGTTTAATTGTTTATTATGGTCAATCGGTTTATTAAATTTAAGTTAAGGTTCATACGGTACGTATATAAAACAAAACACAACACAACAAAAGATTTGTTTTAAAATTTAATACTGATAAAAAAAAACATTTATGTTACTACAAAACAAATCAGTTATTTTTTAAAATAATGAAACCAAAAATTAAACATTTTTCTAGATCAGAGAATATTTAATCCTACCTCGTAATTATAGTAATTTTATTCGCGCTTTTTGTTCTGCAAATTCTTTAATAACATCTGATCAATTTATTCTGTCGCAAACCTTGTGTTCTATTGCAATTATAGCCAATCCAGATAATCTATTGTGTCATGGTGGATCGCAGATAATTTTTTATTATTTTTAATTTAGAAAAGCTTCTTTCACAACTTGCAACTGTTACCGGTAAAGTTTAAAGGATCCTGAGCGCAATACTACTTGTAATATTTGGACCAACTCTTAAATCTGTTACAAATTTTAAAACATCTTGAAGAGATAAATTACTATTTAAAAACATACAAAGGACTGACAACTCCTCACAATGTTCTAATACATTTATATCTAATCATATAATATTATATCTTAAGGCATATACTTCTACTTCTTTATTCATAATCTTTAGACTAACTAGTTTACATAAATCTTAGTGCTACTTATACTATTGAGCTGTATCGATAGTTATCTGTTTACTAACAGATAGAACTATTCGTTTCTATTGTTATATTTGGGTTGTTATTGATAGTGCATTTCTATTGTTATATGTTCTTATCTCTGATATTTATATTTTACAATGTGTGTTGTACATTTCAAGTGTGTTAGCTGATGGATATGTTTACATATGCTTATTTTGGTTTTATGTATTTATGTCTAATAAGTGTTATGTCACTTATATATAAGTATTTATGATATGTATGTATGTATGTACATGTGTATGTTTGTAGGTATGTAAAAATGAAATGTGTTAAAATGAAATGTCCTCATTTCGAGACATCTATGACTGAAGTCTGTTTCGAATATTTCTTCGAAATTTATTTTACGTTGGTTATTTGTTTGTACTTGTCGATAGATATATATTTTTACACATGAATACACGATTAAAACTAGTATTATACTAATTAAAATAAGGTATAAAATAAATTTAAAGGAGTGTTCTTTTATAGGTATTAAGAACTTGTACATTTTTTGTATATTACTAAATTTATAATTACTTTCAGAAGATAATATATTCAATATTTCTAGTTTTTCATTTTCATGAGCATGGATTATATCTTTAATTTCTTGTTCATGATTTATACCTATATGTTTTATTATCAATGGTGGTGCTATGGTCATATTGGATTAAATATGGACCATTTATTTTCTGCCCATTCCATATATGAACATTATCAACTATAATATTACCATGATCTAATATTTGTAAAGGATTATTATTTTCTTGTATCACGTTACATTGAGCTTTTGGTTCAATAATAATGGGATTGTACATTTATCTTTTAATTCTATTTTGCAGATATTAGTTCCTATATAATTTGTACAATTTGATAGATTTGTGAAATTATTATTACATTTAGCAATTTTATTTTTTAGCTCATATTTTCCGTGTTTAAATACTAATGGAATTAAATTATACATTTTACATTTATTGGTTATTATTGGATATTTATAAATTGTCACAATGGCACTATTAAAAATACACACGTGGATATTGGAGTATTCTAAGATATTTATTATTGGAATGTCATATGATTCTGTTTTAATGATTTCTTTAATATCTTTAAGGTTAAGAGTGCCTGAATAAAAAAGACCTGTTTTCGCAAAATTAATTATGTTTGTTATTGATTCTAATTCTTTATATACTTCCCTAATTATTAATGTTTCTGTTATAGATTTTGGATCTAAAGTTTCTAGGATTTTCTCAAACTGTGAATTAATTTGTCTTTGTAGGTTGTTATTTTCTATTAACTGGTTAAGACCTGATTTTATTTCTATTTGGTCGTCTTGGTCTGGCGTACCTGTTATAAATTTCAAAATTGAGCCTAAAAAATTAAGGGCACGTTTGATACGATGCTCGAATGGTAACAGTTGTGTTTCTATTTTATTAATGAGAATACTTTCTTCCCGGTATTGTATGTTACTGTACCTTGTTCTCATTATATTTTCATAAGGCGCTAATATTGTCGAAAGGTTGGCTATATGATACAGGTAGGCTGAGCTATTATATGTATAAACGTCGTCCGTTTCGGTTAAAATATATCTTCTACCTGAAAGGTTTGTTATCTTTTCAGCAAATGCAAATGAAGCCAATAAAATAAATAAGCAAAAGTTTATGACTCTTATTCTTTGTATTGTGTACTTTGCTTCCTAATGTTATCTTTATGTATAACCTTTCCCCTCACTGTTAAAATCGTGTCTCCGCGATCTTCTTTCACTTTGTGTTTATTATATTTAGTTGCAAGCTTATTACGTCGATCTGTCTTGCTATATATAATATCACCTGTTTTATATGTTATATTTTTTCTGCTTTTGTTATGATATTTTAGTAGTTTATCCTGTTTTTGCTCCAAGATATCCTTGATACTGGTATATTTTTCCCTATTGAAAAATATGTCTTCAGGTTTGTGTCCTGTGGAAGAGTGAATAGTCCTATTGTATTCTCGAACAGCGTTGAAAATTTCTTCACCAGGCGCGGTTTTGTTTTCAGCTGCTAAACTTTGACAAAGTTCTATAATTGTGCTATGTAACCGTTCTACTTGAGCGTTGGAAGTTGAATGGTGTACTGGAGTAACTGAATGTATTATATCTAATCTATTGTATAAAGATTTTATTAGGTTTCCATTAAATATACTTTCGTTATCAGTCATGAGATATTTAGCATTTGGGTAAACTTGTGTGAGTATTTCTTCTATTGATTCATGGCAATCTATCTTTGTATTTAGTTTTCGTAAATAACAATATTTGGAGTATCTATCTATTGAGCTAAGATACAGCATATGGTTTATATGAAATATGTCCATTTGTATATATTCTCCTACTCGAGTTGGTATTGGAGTTTTTCCTATAGGTTGTTTATTTGGTTTTCTTTCGTATTTGTGCTGTAGACATATTTCACAGCCTACGACTAGTTTACGACACATTTCATTAATATTGGGCCAGTAATGGGACAACAACATTTCTTGCTTATTATTTTTGTAGTTCCTGTGAGCACGTTGATGTGTTTGTGTGACGATTTCACTTTGTTCGTTTATGGAAGTTACGTCATTTAACTTATTTTGGGCTAGCACCAGGTTATAGTTTGGGAAGGCGGAGATAATTTCTTCTTTTAAGTGAAATAGTATTTCCTCATCTATCTTCATCGCATTAGTAACTTTTGGATTAACTACATCTTTAAGTTTAGATAGTAAATCCGGGGTATCTTTATAAAATATTGTGTGTCTAAATTGCCCGGGAAATATTGTTTGATTGAGGACTTTATTCCTTTCATTATATTGTAAAATAATTATTTGATTTTTGAAAGAGTTAAGTGGTTGTTTAACTTTTTTCATAGTTTCGACAGGCGAACTTTGTAGTGAGTGATCGGAACAATTTGTTGTATTGTTGATTTGCTGACGCGAAAGCGCATCTGCAACGACATTCTGGTGTCCAGGTTTATAGACTAACTTAGCACCATATTCTTCGATTAAATTCTTCCACCTTTTCAATTTTGTATTAGGGTTTTTCTCGAAAATAGAAAATATTAAGGATTGATGATCAGTGTAGATTGTTAAATCTGCCACGCCATATAAATAATTCCTAAGTTTTTGTAAAGACCATACAATTGCTAATAATTCCTTCTCATTAGTACTATAATTTTGCTCCGTTTTATTTAATGTGCATGAAATAAATGCAATTGGTTGACGATTTTGTGCTAAAACTGCACTAATGGCAACATTGCTTGCATCTGTTGTTAAACTAAAAGGTTTAGAGAAATCTGGTTGGAAAAGTTCAACCTCTTCTTGTAATGCATTTTTTATTTTTTCTAAAGCTTCTACAGCTGCTGTGTCTAAATTCACAAGTATCTTATTACTTTGGTTCTTTTTTATCATACCTACTACAATAATAACTAGCAAGTCCTAGAAAAGATCTCAATTCTTTTAAATTTGTTGGTTGTTAGTAATTTTTTGTTGTTACAATTTTTTTTGGATCAACTATTATCCTATTATGTTTTATAATATGTCCAAGGTATTCGATTGTATCTTGAAAAAAATGTGACTGTTCGTCAGAAATTTTCATATTTGCATTATGTAAAGCGTTGATTATAATCCGAAGGTGTTCCATATGTTCTTCTGCAGTAGATGAATAAATTAACACATCATCAATATAAACATATGCGAACTTTCCAATGTATTCTCTTAGTATGTCGTCAATGCATCGTTGAAAGATTGAGGATGCATTTTTTAATCCGAATGGCATTCTTATAAATTCATACTTCGCGCCGTTGACAGAGAATGCTGTTTTTTCTCGATCAGATTCTTTAATTAATATTTGATGAAAGCCTGATTCTAAGTCTATTGTGGAAAAAATCTTTGCTTTTCCAAGGTTTTGTATTGTCATATTAATATCTGGAATTGGATATCTGTCAGTAATCGTATGGGAATTTATTTTTTGAAAATCAACAACAATTCTTCGCTTGGGTTTCCCTTGGTCATCGGTACCCTTTTTTGGAACAGTCCATATAGGTGAATTGTATGGGCTTTTGCTTGTATTTTGTTGTATTATACCGTCATTTAAAAGTTTCTCAATTTCTTTCTTGACAAAGTCGTGATCGGACATGGGATATGGATATTGTTTTGTCCATATGGAGCCTTCTGATTCAGTCTTGATAGTTGCTTGTATTGTGGTTGTAAAGGGCAACTTTCCATTAGTATTATTATTTCTTTTCATAAGTTCTTCTACTTGATCTTTAAGTTTTTCATTATTTATTGTGTAATTAATTTTTGGTTCTACTTCTATAGTCAAATAAATTAATTTCTGCCTTCATTTGGCGTAATCCCTGTTCTCCGAGTATAATGTCAAAGTCGTTTAATTCCCTAATTTCGTAAAATGTTAAATGATGTCCGTACATCGTTATTATTTTTTTAGAATTTATGATTGAGTAACCATGTAAGGTTTTGGTTTTAAATGGTTTCAATTTAATAGATATTCCTATATTACAATTTATATTTATGTAATTGTTAGTTGAGCCTGTGTCGATTAATAAGGTAACGGGTGTGCCAGTTAGGCCGCATTTTGTTTGTAAGCAGGGCAACCCGTTTACTCGCCTAAAAAAGTACTGCCTGTTTCATATTGTTCTTCATAATTTGATACAACTACTGATTCTAGATCTTCTCTGTTTAATTTATTTACGGAGAAGTCGTATTAGTGTAGTTAGGTGTCCTATCTCTCTTATATGTATTACTATAATTATTATTATAATTGGCACTTACAGCATTATTATTCCTGGTTGTCTGTATGTATTGCCTGGAGTCGTCCACGTCCATGGGTATTGGTGTAGGTTGTGGTTGTAGCTGTTTTACTTGGTGATGTTGATTTCTCTGCATGCTGAAGTTCGGTCTATACTGATTTTGGTACCTCTCTTCTCGATGTGGGTGATTATTTTGGCTATGTCGTGCATTGTATCCCTGATGGTTGTTGTTGGATCGCGATGAAGTTGGTTGGTAATTATTCCTCTGTATCCTTACGTTTGGTTTGTACTCCCTCTCTTCTCTATGTGGTGGTTGATTCTGGTTTGAATGATGTTGACGTTGGTTTAGAGGTCTGAACTGTGTCTCAAGTTCCTCTCTCACGTTGTCGTGAAAAATGGTGCAGGCTGTCGCGTATGCTGATTCTAGATTTCCTGGGTTATGGCTATACAATGTACCGCTGGTATATTTAGAGTTTAACCCAAGAATGAAAGTTCTTACTGCTTCCTGGTTAGTGTATGTTTTCATTCCCTCGTTATTGTCATCATTGGACATCTCAATTTTTGTTAAGGCTAAGTTAAGGGCCTTAGAAACCTCATTGTGAAACTCTGCAAGAGTTTTTCTACCCTGGGTGATTCTCTTCATTTCGTCGAGAAGCACATATAATGGGCGTTGGTCCGCATACGTATAGTCTAATCTGTTAATTATTGAATAAAAATTCAATTTGGTGTTGTGGTTCGTCAGAATATTAGCAGCTGGTCCTGTGATTTTTGTTCGTAATATTCCCAGGGCGCTATAATATTTTGTATGATTCTGGAAGATTTTTATAGCTTCCATGTCCAAACCTGTGATCTCCATGATCTGTACTGCTATTTAATCCAGTCAAATTTGGGTAGAGATTTGAATAACTCTAGGTCGATATCCTTGGGGTCACTGATATTTAGTTTTACTTCGTCGTATAAAACTAATTCGTGCGGAGCGTTTTGTTGTTCTAGCGAAGCTATTCTCTCCGTGAAGTCAGCTGTTTGTTGCTGCATCTGGTTCATCAACATGGTCATTTGGGCGCTTAGTTGGGCTAGTTGTTGCTCCATTGTAGAGTTATTTATTTTTCTGTGGTCGTCGTAGGATTTCTGCCTTTTTTATTCTTAAGTCTTCGTAATGTATTCAGTTTTAATTTTTTCCACTTTTTTCTTAATATTTCGGAGATTTTTGTTTTGTTCAAACGGTTTATGCTGTCTGTTATTTTAAGGTTTGCTTTTACACGTTTATTAATTTGTTATATCTCGCTTTTTCAGAGATTGGTTTTGTTCAAAATGGTTTATGCTGCCTGTTATTTCAAGGTCTGCTTTTACGCGTTATGAATTTGTTATATCTCACTCTTTCAGAGATTTATGCTTTTCTTCAAAGCCGTGGAATTTTTTATTATCCTTTAGTTTGAGGATATTTGGCTGCAGTCAAGAGTTAGACCGGCTTGAGCCCCCAGTTATTATCGTTTTTTACGATATGAGAAAAAAGAAATATGTTTTCACTACGCCGAAGTGCGTGTTCTTTATTCATAATCTTTAGACTAACTAGTTTACATAAATCTTAGTGCTACTTATACTATTGAGCTGTATCGATAGTTATCTGTTTACTAACAGATAGAATTATTCGTTTCTATTGTTATATCTGGGTTGTTATTGATAGTGCATTTCTATTGTTAAATGTTCTTATCTCTGATATTTATATTTTACAATGTGTGTTGTACATTTCAAGTGTGTTAGCTGATAGATATGTTTACATATGCTTATTTTGGTTTTATGTATTTATGTCTAATAAGTGTTATGTCACTTATATATAAGTATTTATGATATTTATGTATGTATGTATGTACATGTGTATGTTTGTATGTATGTACATATGTATGCGGTGTGCGGCTATGTCGTTAACTAACGCAATACTACTTGTAATATTTGGACCAAATCTTAAATCTGTTAAAAATTTTAAAACATCTTGAGGAGATAAATTACTATTTAAAAACATACAAAGGACTGACAACTCCTCTAAAAGTTCTAATACATTTATATCTAATCATATTATATTATATCTTAAGGCATATATGTAAGAGTATGTTATACAAAAAAGCAAAATGTTTATTGTGCTCAGAAATCTGGGAATATCTTAATTATAAAGAATTTATGGCTGTATCTATAATGTGAAAATACTTCAATTTTATATTTTTGACGGTGCTCAATGATTGGTTCAACACACTCATAAGTTAAATGCTTTTTCTTGGATCGTGCACCAGGTCTAGCCACAATTTCAAAGTCTAACACCTCGCAATCAATTTCAGAAGCTAAGGCTTTGGCATCTTCAAGAACTTGAGTAAAATACTTATCTGAACATGAGTTTTCAAAGCAATCTTTTGTATTTTTAAGTAATTTAATGACGGAAACTAAGTTAGAATCTTTACTTTGCATTAATTTACTAATACTATGTTCGCACCGAATTGAAATCCTCTTGAAAACATAATTTGTGGATTGTGGAACCAAAGTCGTTCTGACCGGCATTGTGTGTTTTCGATGAGTTTTCATTGACAGTTCACACATCTATTTGTTTACATTTGTTATGTACCCTACAAGAACAGTGACGGTCATCTGATGGGTAATATGACAGTCAGAGCTGAAAAAATTTTGTCAGCGCGCAGAACAAAGTTTCTATCATTTTCTTAAGAGCCTTGTGCAAAAACTGATGTAAACAAACGTATGTGTGTAAGTTTGCATCTCTCTTTAACACATGGGTATTCGGAATTGATTCACTATATATCTATACTACTCACTCTCATGTCTTTTTCTGAGTCATTGCTGACCATAAATCCGTCATAGCTGAAAATTGTCAGTAATGACTGAAATGCTATCAGAAGTGAAAAATTCTTTTGCGCAGTAGATTAAAAAATTTTTATTTCTTTAATAACTTTCAAACTTTTAATCAAAATTAGTTATAATAATATACTTAAATATAAAAAGGAATGCAAGAAAAAATATAATAAAATATGAAAATATAAAAATTTATTTTTACTTGATGCCATCTCCTCCTCTCAATAGCTCTGCGTACGTCTTCCTCCAATCAGTGAATAGTTCTGAATTTAAAAATGCAAATGTAAATTAACAGTACTGACATATCAAATGTGAGTGTATTGGCGAACCCATCAGCAGTTTCTTGTAGGGTACCAATTATGGAATGTAATCAAATTGTCAACTGACATTTAGGGCTCGCAAAATATGTCTTCTAATAATATCGATTAAACTAGAGCAGGTTCAGCGAAAACTGTGTTTTCGTTTGACAGATTTTGTATGGATGTAAACACAAGTTTTCGCGTGAAAACCTCTTTTGTCTTTGAAAACACGAATTTTGTGTCGGTGCGAACATAGTGTTAGAGTAATACCTTTTGCATTCTTCAAAAGAATTGACTACCTTTATCTTAAAGTGAAAAATAACAATTATTTTTTGCACAGTATTAAAAACAATTGTAGTTTCCAGTAAGGGCTTTGCCATGTCGTTTACCACTAAATTTAAAGAATGACTACTGCAAAGAACCACCAATGCCCGTGGATTGGTTCTTTTAATCCTGGCTTTAACTCCACTTTCAATACCTTTCATATTAGATCCATTATCGTACCTTGCCCTCTTATCCAAGTGCTGGTCATTGTTCTACGATAATTTCTGTTAGGGCCAGACCTGTTGATTTCTCGATTGGTATAAATCCTAAAAAACTTTCATTTATTACAATTTCTGAATGTTCTTGAATGGTCATGTGATTGAATAATATAAAAGGTACCTAATTATCATGGTCATCGGCTCAGTTTTACTAGCGTCTGGAGTACGGTCTAAAATAATAGAATAATATTTCGACGTAATGATAGCTTCCATAATATAATGTTTTTTTATGCCGTCTGAAATTGTATTAATAAACTCATTTTTAATTGTTTTACTTAAGTAGGTTGCTTGTTTCTCCTCTTTTTTCAAAACTCTGCGTACATGTTCCTGCATAACGGGATCAAATTCGGCTAACAACTCTACTAGTATTTCATTTAAATTACCATTGTTATGTTGATACAGACTATCAGAAATACCCAAAGCCAAGCTATTTTTAGCCAACATTTTGATGATTGAGGCAATTCGTAATAATATTCTATTCCAGTGTTCTATTTCTGATTTAATTATCCTCTGGGACACGGCGTACGACACGAATTGAGCCTACGTGAAAGTTCTAACCAAGATTTTACTGCTTTTACATGGTCTCGTGATGTCTCAGGAGATTTAAGCATATCACCTACATGACTTCAATTTTTGTAGCCATCTTCAGATAGACCGGAAGTTATAGTTGTATTGAAGATTTTACAACAAAAGCAATACAATAAATTTTTTGCCACAGAATATGCAAGCCAATCTCTTAAAATTTCTTCACCGTTATTAAGCTTTCTCTTATAGTATCTCGAAGTAAATCTCCGACCATTGGTATCTTGTGGAAATTGAAATTCATACAGTGGGTCTGGAGAACCTATTTACCAAATATATTATTTCTGTGTATGTTAATCTATTGGGCCACGTAGCTGGGTCGACATCTACAATAGATGTTAATTCTGTAGAAACACTTGGACTTGCAATAGCACCTTCACCTACAATAGCAGTTTCACCTGTTATGGCCTCTTCCCCTGTAATAGCACTTTCACCTGTAATAGCGCTTGACCCAGAAGTAGAAGCACCAGGTTCACAGATTATATTGGAGTCGGACGTATGTTCTTCTCGAGGTTTAAGTGGAATCTCAGCTATAGCTCCGGTTTCTGGTATGGGTGATGATAGTCTGTTTAGATCACCTTTCTTCAAAATGGACTCTAATGCCCCTGCTTGCTTTTGTCGCTTTGCGTCTTTTTCAAGTCTTCGTTTTTTATATTGGTGTCTCGAAAAGCGTGATCTACCGTCAGCCTTTCTGTACGGTAAAAAAATTATATGAAATAAATTTACATACCTCTTAAAACATTTTTAACATATCTTGCGGTCAATATCAAATTAGGTGTGTTCAATATTACGTTTTTTCTTACGTATTACAATTTAATTTATAAAATAGATAGGTACTTACGTAGTAAATTCACATGCGCGCTTCAATATTTATATGATTAATTTTCCGCATAAAAGCACGTCACTTTTAAATTTAAGAATATAACCAACTTGTAGGCTTAGCATATATATCACTTAAATGTATTAAACCTTTTAATTCTGTATCAGTTATTAACGGCTACATTGTTCTCGAATATGACGAAAATTTGTCTCTAGGGCAGAACATTTTTACTAGGTGTCTGTTAAATAAGTAATGAAAAATTTGTTTAATTTTTTGGTTATATATTATGTTTAAGGAATTTTTCTAAAATGTCTTGTTGTGTGAATCTAGCTAAAGGTTATTCCTCCGAAAGTTTGAGGGAAATCCCCATCAAACATAAAATAGACTGAAAGTTGCCAGTTCAGGAATGTGAAATCGGCACAAAATTCGGATGATTTTTTTGTATCCTAGTTTCTAAGTTCTAGTCTAGTTAGTTCCTTATTTCCTCTTTAGGTATTTCTTCTTCTTAGTGTTCCACAAAATTTCAAAAGTATCGACACTTTACTCGATACCAGTATCGTATCAGATTTATAGGTACTGGGAAAAGGATCGAAATTAAACTATCGACATTGATAGGTATCAAGTACTTTTCAATATATTTTTAAAACTTGCGATTGAGAAATATCCGTAATATAAAATATTATCCGAGAAATTTCGGAGCTTAGAGTTCAAAACTTATCACTACACCATCACAACACCTCCGTCTTGCAGGGATACGAATGTCGGTGTCTACTCGTAACGAAAACTTTGGCATAATCTTGCTGAACGGCAATTACTATCGCGTTATAATAGATACGTAATAGAGGTGTCATATATTTGGGAAGCACTAAGTACATGACAACCTTTGACGAGCATTGAGCCTCTTCTTTTGCTTCTATTTTCGTAGTCTCTTCCTCCAACTCCAACTGAAACACATACTCGTCAACATCAATGTTTTCCGCTTCCATGGCCTCCCGCAAACGTGATTGTAATTCCGACTTTACTCCATTTGTCACCGAACCAAGTTGTTCCTACTCCTTTTCAGTTGTGGAATCTAATCGTCAAACTCTGCCATTCTAAAACAATTCCCTCTTTGGGATTTCTCGATAAATCGTTTACCTTGTAACTCACTCTTGAGCTCGATAATTGGATTGTTAAATTCAAGTCCCAATTTAATGCTATACATTTATCTTTTTTCTTATTCCAATAAATTTATTCGATCTTACAACTTCTAGAACTGTGTTTGCTGCATAATCCCCGACAGCCCTTATATAGTAGATCTTTAACAAAACTTTGCCTCAAGAGCATTCTGGCAACTAGAAATTAACTGTCTAGTTGCTTCTGGCAATTTATCGTTGATTCGATTTTGTTATATCATTCATGTTCGTCACAATATATAGTCATAGATATACATATTGTAACGGATTTCTCGATAAATCGTCTACCTGTAACTCACTCTTGAGTTCGATCACTGGATTGTTAAATAAAAGTCCCAATTTAATGGCTACACACTTATATTTTTTTCTTATTCCAATAAATTAATTCGATCTTACGACTTCTAGAACTGTGTTTGCTGCATAATCCGACAGCCCTTATATAGTAGATCTTTAACAAAACTTTGCCTCAAGAGCATTCTGGCAACTAGGAATTAACTGTCTAGTTACTTCTGGCAATTTATCGTTGATTCGATTTTGTTATATCATTCATGTTCGTCACAATATATAGTCAAAGATATACATATTGTAACGGATTTCTCAATAAATCGTCTACCTGTAACTCACTCTTGAGTTCGATCACTGGATTGTTAAATAAAAGTCCCAATTTAATGGCTACACACTTTTCTTTATTTCTAATTCCAACAACTTAACACTTATTGCTCGTAATTTGAGCTTACAACTTCTTGCTTATGTCTCAATTGTTCTTACCACGACACCACTCTAACTAGAACTGTCTTTGCTGCACTGTCCGGCAGCCCTTATATAGTAAATCTGTAACATAACATTGCGTCTAGAACATTCTCGCAACTACGAATTCGCTAACTAGTTGCTTCTGGAAGTTTATCGTTGATTCGATTTTGTTCTATCATCCGTGTTCGTCATACTGCCCTCCACCTAAGTCTGATCGTCCCGATTAGACATATTTGCGATACCAAACACAAAGCTTTTATGTCCCCCATCTCGTCTTCTAGTCTGGGGCTGACATCGTTAGCCGTCCTTCTCTTCTTGGAGTTTCCGTCCGTTTTCCGGATACTCAGTTTCTGGTACATCCCTTGACTTAAAGATGACTTGAGATTCCATTCTTGATCAGAACGTAACTCCATTGGAACACCGAATCTCGTTACTCACTTGTTGAAGAATGCCTCCGCCACTGGTTCAGTCTCTTGGTTAGGAATTGTGTATACTTGTGGCCATTCGTTGAAATGGTCCTTGACTACCAAAACATGACTATTTCCTAATTTATTGGTAGGGAATGGACCATCTTCATACACGCCTATTTTCTCAACTGGCGCACGCGAGTTGTGCTGTTTCATCTGCCCATGTCCAGTCCAATAAAACTTTTGCTTCAAATTCTTCAAGGCCCTTTTCTTGAACATTTGTACTGCACGTTAAGAACATCATGAATTCCAACCCTTGGAACAACCATAAGTACTCGGAAGGTTTGCCCATTTTCGCTTTTCCATACTCGATGCAAGCAGCCATACACTAACTTTAAACTGCTCCGTTCTGCCCAATATGATTTTGTGACTGGCCTTCCTATAGTTATTTCTCTAATCGTTGTACATTGGTTCAACTCCACTTCATGTAATGCACCTTCCAAATCTGGATCTTCTTGCAAAGATTCATCCGTTTCAGGTTCAATTTTATGCTGATCTTCCACCTATGATGGTAGACACGCTTCCTGCTCTTCCAACTGTACGGACACTTGTGCTGGTATCCAAGCTTCTTGCTCTTCTAACTCTGAGGAACCATTTACTGGTTCACACGCTTCCTCCTCTTCCAACTGTGAGAACACCTGCCCTGACATACGCAATTCCAGCTCTTTCGACTGTGAGGACCCTTGTACTGGTACACACGCTTCCTCCTCTTCCGACTGTGAGGACACCTGCGCTGGCATACGCCCGTTCAGTTTTTCCGGCTGCGAAGACACTTGTGCAAGTATACAAGCTTCTTGCTCTTTATACTGTGAAGATCCTGGCTCACATGCTTCCTCCTCTTCCAACTGTGAGGATACCTGCGCTGACATATGCACGTCGAGCTCTTTCGGTGTTGACAACTGTGCTGAAAAACGTGCATCTTGCGCTGCGAACTGCTCTTCCAAATGCGTTGACAATCGCGTTTCCATTTGAGACATACGTGTATCCTGTTCTTTAAATAGTGTCGATATTTGCGTTGACATTTGCAATATTGCGACAAAATCCATGTTTATGTCCACAATCTTTGACGAGCATTGAGCCTCTTCCTTTTCTTCTATCTTTGTTGTCTCTTCTTTTAATTCCATGTGAAAGACATATTCCCCCACATGAATGTTTTCCGCCTCCATGGCCTCTCTCAACCGTGATTGTAATTCAGTTTTTAATCCATTTGTCGCCAAACCCCGTTGCTCCAGCTCCTTTTTCAGTTGTGGAATCTTCAGATCTTTAAACTTGGCCATTTTCAAATAATTATCTCCTTGGGAATTTATTTGACAATCCCACTTCTGACACCAATTGTAACGGATTTCTCGATAAATCGTCTACCTGTAACTTACTCTTGAGTTCGATCACTGGATTGATAAATAAAAGTCCCAATTTAATGGCTACACACTTATCTTTTTTTCTTATTCCAATAAACTTATTCGATCTTACGACTTCTAGAACTGTGTTTGCTGCATAATCCGACAGCCCTTATATAGTAGATCTTTAACAAAACTTTGCCTCAAGAGCATTCTGGCAACTAGGAATTAACTGTCTAGTTGCTTCTGGCAATTTATCGTTGATTCGATTTTGTTATATCATTCATGTTCGTCACAATATATAGTCATAGATATACATATTGTAACGGATTTCTCGATAAATCGTCTACCTGTAACTCACTCTTGAGTTCGATCACTGGATTGTTAAATAAAAGTCCCAATTTAATGGCTACACACTTATATTTTTTTCTTATTCCAATAAATTAATTCGATCTTACGACTTCTAGAACTGTGTTTGCTGCATAATCCGACAGCCCTTATATAGTAGATCTTTAACAAAACTTTGCCTCAAGAGCATTCTGGCAACTAGGAATTAACTGTCTAGTTGCTTCTGGCAATTTATCGTTGATTCGATTTTGTTATATCATTCATGTTCGTCACAATATATAGTCAAAGATATACATATTGTAACGGATTTCTCAATAAATCGTCTACCTGTAACTCACTCTTGAGTTCGATCACTGGATTGTTAAATAAAAGTCCCAATTTAATGGCTACACACTTTTCTTTATTTCTAATTCCAACAACTTAACACTTATTGCTCGTAATTTGAGCTTACAACTTCTTGCTTATGACTCAGTTGTTCTTATCACGACAACATTCTAACTAGAACTGTCTTTTCTGCACTGTCCGGCAGCCCTTATATAGTAAATCTGTAACAAAACATTGCTTCTAGAACATTCTGGCAACTACGAATTCGCTAACTAGTCGCTTCTGGCAGTTTATCGTTGATTCGATTTTGTTCTATCATCCGTGCTCGTCACAATATTATTACCAAAGCCGACTGATTGGCGCTATCACACGTTCAATATTTAATGTGATATTTGGATCGTGATCATGATTAATGATTGTTAAAACCAGTGTGTTAAAAATATTTTTGCTTAGTATTTGTTTAATTTTATCCGGGTTTTTGATGAAATGTCGAAAGAAAACTGAAGAAAAGTTTTTAAGGTTTTGAAGAAAAACATTCAAAGACAGCGCTCGATAAAAAAAAATGTTGCAACCATTGTAAAGAATTCCCCGGATCTTAGAAAATACGAAAAAAATTTTATATGTGTAAATATAAATTTAAAAAAAATTTTGAGAAAATTAGCATGCCTTTTTATTATTTTTAATAATTTGTTCCGTTGTATCGTGAATTTACATACAAAATGTCGTTGTTGTCGCAATCAATATTTAATGTTTTACGCGCGATCCACGATCCGCGATCCGCATTTCAAAATATTTTATGATATGGCGATCCTGGATCGCGTTTAAATATAATGAAGTCGTCTTCAATTGCATCCTTACAAGCGGATATCTACTAGCAAACGTGTTCGCGACTTGTTATTGTTCACAGAGAGTGGGAAAAAAGTAACACATCGCCATTTGATGTTCAATAGTTCTCTCGCTCTATCCAATCGTTATTATGTCATGTAGTTTCGTTCTAAGTTACCTTTTATATGCGTTTGTTATTTTTTGGGTAACAGAATGGCATACATTGGTTATCAAATCTGTTTACAGTCTGTTGAAGGTAATAAATTCTTTTGTTAGAGAATAGGTTACCTATGTGTTATCCATAACAGAAGTATTTGTTCCCAAAATTTCGGTTAGTGATATCGTTTTGATTAGCAGTTTGTTACCTTTAACATATAAACTTGTTAGCGTATTTGTTATCTATTTGTTGGCTTTAACAAGCATAACTGTTGCCTCGATTTGTTACATAATTTATTACCTGTTTGTTTCTTTTAACAAATTCGTATTTTAGCTTATCGGTTACCTTCTTGTTGACATAACCAATTCCAATTTTGTTAAATAAAATTCAATATTTTTTTTATATTATTTGTCTTTATTTTATTGAAAACCGTATTTATTTAATATCTTATTACTAACTAATTATTCAAATTAAAGAATATCTTAAATATGTACATATTGATATATACTATGTTACACATATGTATATAGGTTAAATATAAGTATTAACACTTAAATTGTATACTTAAAGAAGTACATTTAACAATATATTTATATATACTACAATTATAAAGCTACATGCATACAAAATATCTGGTTAAATGAATTTAGCCTACCTCTACATGTACACACCACTCTATCCGGAAGAATTTTTATAAAACTCTGTTCTTATATGACGGAATAAATCAAAACTTATTACTTGTATAAAATATAACGAGATACTGAGTTTTTCTTAAAAATAAAGCAGCTTTATTTATAAATCAGTGGTGTGTGATCATCCATAAATTGTGTGTCTATTTAAACAACATGATTCGGCCCCTTCATCACGATTATACACCATGTCATACATTATTTCTTCGCAGGTTTCTTGCCAAAAACTCACTTATAAAAGATTTAAGTGCCGGTTTCATTTGTGTAACATGATTTTGTTTAAAATCCTACATTTCAGCTATTACAGCATAGGAACTAACATTGGCCTCTGAAATAAAAAATACATAGAAAATGAAGCCATTTATGAACGAGATTGGCAAGCGAGGTAGCAATTAGATTAATTACTCTAATACCAGTTAGGAGATACTGAAATATTGGCTTTTGGGTATCTTCAAGCTAGGCACAAGGTCCTTTCATTCCTTAGGCATATGTAACTAAAAAGAGACTAACTTTCGTGTCGTATTGACTGTAGAACTAAAAACGGTCTGTGAATGGTATCGAGTCCAATTTATGGTTTAACTTTCCGAATCGAGGCGAACTTTACGCCCAACACTTTCCGATAACGGTGTTGTTTTTAAGGGTGCACGACGCTCGTCTTTATTTAAGGCCTTTGCCAGGTCCGACCTGCCATCACCAATACGTTGCAGTTATTTTTTACATTATGTTTCATAACGTTTCGCCGTGTCATTGGATAATGCTAAGAGATATGGCCCAACAATAAGAGACTCTTAAATAAGTGTCATGTTCGGCTTTCCTTATGCTTGATTTCAACATCTTGTCATAGTAGCAGGTCAAAAAATGATGCCACACTTCGCATTGTCACAGTACCGGATGACGACAAGCCCAATATACAAAATCTTGCAATAGAATCTGTCGATGCTCCACAAATCGTTCTTTGTAATGTTTACAAATTATGAGTGAAAATGAGGCAAAATCTCTCTAACAAACGATGGTATACCAATACCAATCAAAATCCATGTATCGTCTTGAACCTCCAACATAATTATGTTTAAATTGCATTTTTATCAATCTAAAACATAATTTCTTATATTAAATATTAGTTAACTAACTAGATTTGTTCACTTTTTAATTAATTAATAATTTACTCACCTGAATTGGTTTTATTCTAGGAATGCAATTTTCCGCAATGCTGCAAATTTTCTGTAACAATAAAAGTTTTGGTTATAAAAACAAAACACATACCACAATGCGTACCTTATTGATCGGTTTTGTGTCGCGTTTTTCTATGTATAAAGTTAAACAAATTATTTTTACAATATAAATATAATTAATTTTACAACATATTTATAAAAAGAAGAACTCACCTCTCTAAAAGCCAAATTTTTAGGAGAGATGAAGGGATGCTCAACTCTCTCAACTATTGAAAGTTCAAAAACCAGTTGTTTTAAAATATCGCAAAATCACAAAAAAGGATTTTAATAGTTCCTCCATGTGTTAATCGGATATATATATAATAATTTTAATCTTAATAAATGTTGGGTGTTTTAGTTTAAATGTCCAACAATTTTTATTTTTACTGATCTGGCTACAATGCAAAATGTTATAAAAGACGCTAATTTTGAAGCGCTCTCACACTGCAATAAGCGTCCCTTTATCCCTGGTTTTAGTGAAATTACGCTTTTTTTATTCTTCTTGAGTAGTAAATTGTATATTCGTTTTTCTTATTTTGGCATGTTTATATTACAATATGTTTAGAATGTCGGTAGTTTTTCTCTCTCTCACCTAAGGTTTCTCCCATTCAATTGGAAATTGCAGAAAAGCCTGTGTATTACTAATGTTGCCCTTTAACTAAAGGAACAATAAACATTTTTCATCAAAATCGTTTCAGAAATTAAAAAGATTAGGACCAAACTGTTTAATTGTTTATTATGGTCAATCGGTTCATAAAATTTAAGTTAAGGTTCATACGGTACGTATATAAAACAAAACACAACACAACAAAAGATTTGTTTTAAAATTTAATACTGATAAAAAAAAAACATTTATGTTACTACAAAACAAATCAGTTATATTTTAAAATAATGAAACCAAAAATTAAACATTTTTTCAGAGAATATTTAATCCTACCTCGTAATTATAGTAAATTTCTTCGCGCTTTTTGTTCTGCAAATTCTTTAATAACATCCGATCAATTTATTCTGTGGTAAACATTGTGTTCTATTGAAATTATAGCCAATCCAGATAATCTATTGTGTCATGGTGGATCGCAGATAATTTTTTATTATTTTTAATTTAAAAAAGCTTCTTTCACAACTTGCAACTATTACCGGTAAAGTTCAAAGGATCCTGAGCGCAATATACTTGTAATATTTGGACCAAATCTTAAATCTGTTAAAAATTTTAAAACATCTTGAGGAGATAAATTACTATTTAAAAACATACAAAGGACTGACAACTCCTCACAATGTTCTAATACTTAAGGCATATATGTAAGAGTATGTTATACAAAAAAGCAAAATGTTTACTGTGCTCAGAAATCTGGGAAAATCTTAATTATAAAGAATTTATGGCTGTATCTATAATGTGAAAAAATACTTCAAGTTAAAGGATCCTGAGCGAGTTATTATCGTTTTTTACAATATGAGGAAAAGAAATATGTTTTCACTACGCCGAAGTGCGTGTTCTTTATTCATAATCTTTAGACTAACTAGTTTACATAAATCTTAGTGCTACTTATACTATTGAGCTGTATCGATAGTTATCTGTTTACTAACAGATAGAACTATTCGTTTCTATTGTTATATTTGGGTTGTTATTGATAGTGCATTTCTATTGTTATATGTTCTTATCTCTGATATTTATATTTTACAATGTGTGTTGTACATTTCAAGTGTGTTAGCTGATAGATATGTTTACATATGCTTATTTTGGTTTTATGTATTTATGTCTAATAAGTGTTATGTCACTTATATATAAGTATTTATGATATGTATGTATGTATGTACATGTGTATGTTTGTAGGTATGTAAAAATGAAATGTGTTAAAATGAAATGTCCTCATTTCGAGACATCTATGACTGAAGTCGGCGTAATTCGGTTTCGAATATTTCTTCGAAATTTCTTTTACGTTGGTTATTTGTTTGTACTTGTCGATAGATATATATTTTTACACATGAATACACGATTAAAACTAGTATTATACTAATTAAAATAAGGTATAAAATAAATTTAAAGGGGTGTTCTTCTATAGGTATTAAGAACTTGTACATTTTTTGTATATTACTAAATTTATAATTACTTTCAGAAGATAATATATTCAATATTTCTAGTTTTTCATTTTCATGAGCATGGATTATATCTTTAATTTCTTGTTCATGGTTTATACCTATATGTTTTATTATCAATGGTGGTGCTATGGTCATATTGGATTAAATGTGGACCATTTATTTTCTGCCCATTCCATATATGAACATTATCAACTATAATATTACCATGATCTAATATTTGTAAAGGATTATTATTTTCTTGTATCACGTTACATTGAGCTTTTTGGTTCAATAATAATGGGATTGTACATTTATCTTTTAATTCTATTTTGCAGATATTAGTTCCTATATAATTTTTACAATTTGAAAGATTTGTGAAATTATTATTACATTTAGCAATTTTATTTTTTAGCTCATATTTTCCGTGTTTAAATGCTAATGGAATTAAATTATACATTTTACATTTATTGGTTATTATTGGATATTTATAAATTGTCACAATGGCACTATTAAAATATATATTGGAGTATTCTAAGATATTTATTATTGGAACATATGATTCTGTTTTAATGATTTCTTTAATATCTTTAAGGTTAAGAGTGCCTGAATAAAAAAGACCTGTTTTCGCAAAATTAATTATGTTTGTTATTGATTCTAATTCTTTATATACTTCCCTAATTAGTAATGTTTCTGTTATAGATTTTGGATCTAAAGTTTCTAGGATTTTCTCAAACTGTGAATTAATTTGTCTCTGTAGGTTGTTATTTTCTATTAACTGGTTAAGACCTGATTTTATTTCTATTAGGTCGTCGTGGTCTGACGTACCTGTTAGAAATTTCAAAATTGAGCCTAAAAAATTAAGGGCACGTTTGAAACGATGCTCGGATGGTAACAGTTGTGTTTCTATTTTATTAATGAGAATACTTTCTTCCCGGGATTGTATGTTACTGTATCTTGTTCTCATTATATTTTCATAAGGCGCTAATATTGTCGAAAGGTTGGCTATATGATACAGGTAGGCTGAGCTATTATATGTATAACCGTCGTCCGTTTCGGTTAAAATATATCTTCTACCTGAAAGGTTTGTTATCTTTTCAGCAAATGCAAATGAAGCCAATAAAATAAATAGGCAAAAGTTTATGACTCTTATTCTTTGTATTGTGTACTTTGCTTCCTAATGTTATCTTTATGTATAACCTTTCCCCTCACTGTTAAAATCGTGTCTCCGCGATCTTCTTTCACTTTGTGTTTATTATATTTAGTTGCAAGCTTATTACGTCGATCTGTCTTGCTATATATAATATCACCTGTTTTATATGTTATATTTTTTCTGCTTTTGCTATGATATTTTAGTAGTTTATCCTGTTTTTGCTCCAAGATATCCTTGATATTGGTATATTTTTCCCTATTGAAAAATATGTCTTCAGGTTTGTGTCCTGTGGAAGAGTGAATAGTCCTATTGTATTCTCGAACAGCGTTGAAAATTTCTTCACCAGGCGCGGTTTTGTTTTCAGCTGCTAAACTTTGACAAAGTTCTATAATTGTGCTATGTAACCGTTCTACTTGAGCGTTGGAAGTTGAATGGTGTACTGGAGTAACTGAATGTATTATATCTAATCTATTGTATAAAGATTTTATTAGGTTTCCATTAAATATACTTTCGTTATCAGTCATGAGATATTTAGCATTTGGGTAAACTTGTGTGAGTATTTCTTCTATTGATTCATGGCAATCTATATTTGTATTTAGTTTTCGTAAATAACAATATTTGGAGTATCTATCTATTGAGCTAAGATACAGCATATGGTTTATATGAAATATGTCCATTTGTATATATTCTCCTACTCGAGTTGGTATTGGAGTTTTTCCTTTTTTCCTATAGGTTGTTTATTTGGTTTTCTTTCGTATTTGTGCTGTAGACATATTTCACAGCCTACGACTAGTTTACGACACATTTCTTTAATATTGGGCCAGTAATGGGACAACAATATTTCTTGCTTATTATTTTTGTAGTTCCTGTAAGCACGTTGATGTGTTTGTGTGACGATTTCACTTTGTTCGTTTATGGAAGTTACGTCATTTAACTTATTTTGGGCTAGCACCAGGTTATAGTTTGGGAAGGCGGAGATAATTTCTTCTTTTAAGTGAAATAGTATTTCCTCATCTATCTTCATCGCATTAGTAACTTTTGGATTAACTACATCTTTAAGTTTAGATAGTAAATCCGGGGTATCTTTATAAAATATTGTGTGTCTAAATTGCCCGGGAAATATTGTTTGATTGAGGACTTTATTCCTTTCATTATATTGTAAAATAATTATTTGATTTTTGAAAGAGTTAAGTGGTTGTTTAACTTTTTTCATAGTTTCGACAGGCGAACTTTGTAGTGAGTGATCGGAACAATTTGTTGTATTGTTGATTTGCTGACGCGAAAGCGCATCTGCAACGACATTCTGGTGTCCAGGTTTATAGACTAACTTAGCACCATATTCTTCGATTAAATTCTTCCACCTTTTCAATTTTGTATTAGGGTTTTTCTCGAAAATAGAAAATATTAAGGATTGATGATCAGTGTAGATTGTTAAATCTGCCACGCCATATAAATAATTCCTAAGTTTTTGTAAAGACCATACAATTGCTAATAATTCCTTCTCATTAGTACTATAATTTTGCTCCGTTTTATTTAATGTGCATGAAATAAATGCAATTGGTTGACGATTTTGTGCTAAAACTGCACTAATGGCAACATTGCTTGCATCTGTTGTTAAACTAAAAGGTTTAGAGAAATCTGGTTGGAAAAGTTCAACCTCTTCTTGTAATGCATTTTTTATTTTTTCTAAAGCTTCTACAGCTGCTGTGTCTAAATTCACAAGTATCTTATTACTTTGGTTCTTTTTTATCATACCTACTACAATAATAACTAGCAAGTCCTAGAAAAGATCTCAATTCTTTTAAATTTGTTGGTTGTTAGTAATTTTTTGTTGTTACAATTTTTTTTGGATCAACTATTATCCTATTATGTTTTATAATATGTCCAAGGTATTCGATTGTATCTTGAAAAAAATGTGACTGTTCGTCAGAAATTTTCATATTTGCATTATGTAAAGCGTTGATTATAATCCGAAGGTGTTCCATATGTTCTTCTGCAGTAGATGAATAAATTAACACATCATCAATATAAACATATGCGAACTTTCCAATGTATTCTCTTAGTATGTCGTCAATGCATCGTTGAAAGATTGAGGATGCATTTTTTAATCCGAATGGCATTCTTATAAATTCATACTTCGCGCCGTTGACAGAGAATGCTGTTTTTTCTCGATCAGATTCTTTAATTAATATTTGATGAAAGCCTGATTCTAAGTTTATTGTGGAAAAAATCTTTGCTTTTCCAAGGTTTTGTATTGTCATATTAATATCTGGAATTGGATATCTGTCAGTAATCGTATGGAAATTTATTTTTTGGAAATCAACAACAATTCTTCGCTTGGGTTTCCCTTGGTCATCGGTACCCTTTTTTGGAACAGTCCATATAGGTGAATTATATGGGCTTTTGCTTGTATTTTGTTGTATTATACCGTCATTTAAAAGTTTCTCAATTTCTTTCTTGACAAAGTCGTGATCGGACATGGGATATGGATATTGTTTTGTCCATATGGAGTCTTCTGATTCAGTCTTGATAGTTGCTTGTATTGTGGTTGTAAAGGGCAACTTTCCATTAGTATTATTATTTCTTTTCATAAGTTCTTCTACTTGATCTTTAAGTTTTTCATTATTTATTGTGTAATTAATTTTGGTTCTACTTCTAAAGTCTTCTTTTTTTTATACTTCAACCTATAGTCAAATAAATTAATTTCTGCCTTCATTTGGCGTAATCCCTGTTCTCCGAGTATAAGTCAAAGTCGTTTAATTCCCTAATTTCGTAAAATGTTAAATGATGTCCGTACATCGTTATTATTTTTTTAGAATTTATGATTGAGTAACCATGTAAGGTTTTGGTTTTAAATGGTTTCAATTTAATAGATATTCCTATATTACAATTTATATTTATGTAATTGTTAGTTGAGCCTGTGTCGATTAATAAGGTAACGGGTGTGCCAGTTAGGCCGCATTTTGTTTGTAAGCAGGGCAACCCGTTTACTCGCCTAAAAAAGTACTGCCTGTTTCATATTGTTCTTCATAATTTGATACAACTACTGATTCTAGATCTTCTCTGTTTAATTTATTTACGGAGAAGTCGTATTAGTGTAGTTAGGTGTCCTATCTCTCTTATATGTATTACTATAATTATTATTATAATTGGCACTTACAGCATTATTATTCCTGGTTGTCTGTATGTATTGCCTGGAGTCGTCCACGTCCATGGGTATTGGTGTAGGTTGTGGTTGTAGCTGTTTTACTTGGTGATGTTGATTTCTCTGCATGCTGAAGTTCGGTCTATACTGATTTTGGTACCTCTCTTCTCGATGTGGGTGATTATTTTGGCTATGTCGTGCATTGTATCCCTGATGGTTGTTGTTGGATCTCGATGAAGTTGGTTGGTAATTATTCCTCTGTATCCTTACGTTTGGTTTGTACTCCCTCTCTTCTCTATGTGGTGGTTGATTCTGGTTTGAATGATGTTGACGTTGGTTTAGAGGTCTGAACTGTGTCTCAAGTTCCTCTCTCACGTTGTCGTGAAAAATGGTGCAGGCTGTCGCGTATGCTGATTCTAGATTTCCTGGGTTATGGCTATACAATGTACCGCTGGTATATTTAGAGTTTAACCCAAGAATGAAAGTTCTTACTGCTTCCTGGTTAGTGTATGTTTTCATTCCCTCGTTATTGTCATCATCGGACATCTCAATTTTTGTTAAGGCTAAGTTAAGGGCCTTAGAAACCTCATTGTGAAACTCTGCAAGAGTTTTTCTACCCTGGGTGATTCTCTTCATTTCGTCGAGAAGCACATATAATGGGCGTTGGTCCGCATACGTATAGTCTAATCTGTTAATTATTGAATAAAAATTCAATTTGGTGTTGTGGTTCGTCAGAATATTAGCAGCTGGTCCTGTGATTTTTGTTCGTAATATTCCCAGGGCGCTATAATATTTTGTATGATTCTGGAAGATTTTTATAGCTTCCATGTCCAAACCTGTGATCTCCATGATCTGTACTGCTATTTAATCCAGTCAAATTTGGGTAGAGATTTGAATAACTCTAGGTCGATATCCTTGGGGTCACTGATATTTAGTTTTACTTCGTCGTATAAAACTAATTCGTGCGGAGCGTTTTGTTGTTCTAGCGAAGCTATTCTCTCCGTGAAGTCAGCTGTTTGTTGCTGCATCTGGTTCATCAACATGGTCATTTGGGCGCTTAGTTGGGCTAGTTGTTGCTCCATTGTAGAGTTATTTATTTTTCTGTGGTCGTCGTAGGATTTCTGCCTTTTTTTATTCTTAAGTCTTCGTAATGTATTCAGTTTTAATTTTTTCCACTTTTTTCTTAATTTTTCGGAGATTTTTGTTTTGTTCAAACGGTTTATGCTGTCTGTTATTTTAAGGTTTGCTTTTACACGTTTATTAATTTGTTATATCTCGCTTTTTCAGAGATTGGTTTTGTTCAAAATGGTTTATGCTGCCTGTTATTTCAAGGTCTGCTTTTACGCGTTATGAATTTGTTATATCTCACTTTTTCAGAGATTTATGCTTTTCTTCAAAGCCGTGGAATTTTTTATTATCCTTTAGTTTGAGGATATTTGGCTGCAGTCAAGAGTTAGACCGGCTTGAGCCCCCAGTTATTATCGTTTTTTACGATATGAGAAAAAAGAAATATGTTTTCACTACGCCGAAGTGCGTGTTCTTTATTCATAATCTTTAGACTAACTAGTTTACATAAATCTTATTGCTACTTATACTATTGAGCTGTATCGATAGTTATCTGTTTACTAACAGATAGAACTATTCGTTTCTATTGTTATATTTGGGTTGTTATTGATAGTGCATTTCTATTGTTATATGTTCTTATCTCTGATATTTATATTTTACAATGTGTGTTGTACATTTCAAGTGTGTTAGCTGATAGATATGTTTACATATGCTTATTTTGGTTTTATGTCTTTATGTCTAATAAGTGTTATGTCACTTATATATAAGTATTTATGATATGTATGTATGTATGTATGTACATGTGTAAGTTTGTATGTATGTACATATGTATGCGGTGTGCGGCTATATCGTTAACTAACGCAATACTTCTTGTAATATTTGGACCAAATCTTAAATCTGTTAAAAATTTTAAAACATCTTGAGGAGATAAATTACTATTTAAAAACATACAAAGGACTGACAACTCCTCTAAAAGTTCCAATACATTTATACCTAATCATATTATATTATATCTTAAGGCATATATGTAAGAGTATGTTATACAAAAAAGCAAAATGTTTATTGTGCTCAGAAATCTGGAAAAATCTTAATTATAAAGAATTTATGGCTGTATCTATAATGTGAAAATACTTCAATTTTATATTTTTGACGGTGTTCAATGATTGGTTCAACACACTCATAAGTTAAATGCTTTTTCTTGGATCGTGCACCAGGTCTAGCCACATTTTCAAAGTCTAACATCTCGCAATCAATTTCAGAAGCTAAGGCTTTGGCATCTTTAAGAACTTGAGTAAAATACTTATCTGAACATGAGTTTTCAAAGCAATCTTTTGTATTTTTAAGTAATTTAATGACGGAAACTAAGTTAGAATCTTTACTTTGCATTTATTTACTAATACTATGTTCGCACCGAATTGAGATCCCCTTGAAAACATAATTTGTGGATTGTGGAACCAAAGTCGTTCTGACCGGCATTGTGTATTTTCGATGAGTTTTCATTGACAGTTCACACATCTATTTGTTTACATTTGTTATGTACCCTACAAGAACGGTGACGGTGATCTGATGGGTAATATGACAGTCATAGCTAAAAAAATTTTGTCAGCGCGTAGAACAAAGTTTCTATCATTTTCTTAAGAGCCTTGTGCAAAAACTGATGTAAACAAACGTATGTGTGTGAGTTTGCATCTCTCTTTAACACATGGGTATTCGGAATTGATTCACTATATATCTATACTGCTCACTCTCATGTCTTTTTCTGAGTCATTGCGGACCATTAACACGTCATAGCTGAAAATTGTCAGTAATGACTGAAATGCTATCAGAAGTGAAAAATTCTTTTGCGCAGTAGATAATATAATTTTTATTTCTTTAATAACTTTCAAACTTTTAATCAAAATTAGTTATAATAATATACTTAAATATAAAAAGGAATGCAAGAAAAAATATAATAAAATATGAAAATATAAAAATTTATTTTTACTTGATGCCATCTCCTCCTCTCAATAGCTCTGCGTACGTCTTCCTCCAATCAGTGAATAGTTCTGAATTTAAAAATGCAAATGTAAATTAACAGTACTGACATATCAAATGTGAGTGTATTGGCGAACCCATCAGCAGTTTCTTGTAGGGTACCAATTATGGAATGTAATCAAATTGTCAACTGACATTTAGGGCTCGCAAAATATGTCTTCTAATAATATCGATTAAACTAGAGCAGGCGCCGATTATAATGAGTGGAATGTAAGTTTTCAAAGGGTTTTCAGCGAAAACTGTGTTTTCGTTTGACAGATTTTGTATGGATGTAAACACAAGTTTTCGCGTGAAAACCTCTTTTGTCTTTGAAAACACGAATTTTGTGTCGGTGCGAACATATTGTTAGAGTAATACCTTTTGCATTCTTCAAAAGAATTGACCACCTTTATCTTAAAGTGAAAAATAACAATTATTTTTTGCACAGTATTAGAAACAATTGTAGTTTCCAGTGAGGACTTTGCCATGTCGTTTACCACTAAATTTAAAGAATGACTACTGCAAAGAACCACCAATGCCCGTGGATTGGTTCTTTTAATCCTGGCTTTAACTCCACTTTCAATACCTTTCATATTAGATCCATTATCGTACCCTTGCCCTCTTATCCAAGTGCTGGTCATTTTTCTACGATAATTTCTATTAGGGCCAGACCTGTTGATTTCTCGATTGGTATAAATCCTAAAAAACTTTCATTTATTACAATTTCTGAATGTTCTTGAATGGTCATGTGATTGAATAATATAAAAGGTACCTAATTATCATGGTCATCTGCTCAGTTTTACTAGCGTCTGGAGTACGATCTAAAATAATAGAATAATATTTTGACGTAATGATAGCTTCCATAATATAATGTTTTTTTATGCCGTCTGAAATTGTATTAATAAACTCATTTTGAATTGTTTTACTTAAGTAGGTTGCTTGTTTCTCCTCTTTTTTCAAAACTCTGCGTACATGTTCCTGCATAAAGGGATCAAATTCGGCTAACAACTCTACTAGTATTAAAAAATTACCATTGTTATGTTGATACATACTATCATAAATACTTTGAACAGCCAAGCTATTTTTAGCCAACATTTTGATGATTGAGGCAATTCGTAACAATATTCTATTCCAGTGTTCTATTTCTGATTTAATTATTCTCTGGGACAAGGCGTACGACACGATTTGAGCCTACGTGAAAGTTCTACCCAAGATTTTACTGCTTTTACATGGTCTCGTGATGTCTCAGGAGATTTAAGCATATCACCTACATGACTTCAATTTTTGTAGCCATCTTCAGATAGACCGGAAGTTATAGTTGTATTGAAGATTTTACAACAAAAGCAATACAATAAATTTTTTGCCACAGAATATGCAAGCCAATCTCTTAAAATTCTTCACCGTTATTAAGCTTTCTCTTATAGTATCTCGAAGTAAATCTCCGACCATTGGTATCTTGTGGAAATTGAAATTCATACAGTGGGTCTGGAGAACCTATTTACCAAATATATTATTTCTGTGTATGTTAATCTATTGGGCTACGTAGCTGGGTCGACATCTACAATAGATGTTAATTCTGTAGAAACACTTGCAATAGCACCTTCACCTACAATAGCAGTTTCACCTGTCATAGCCTCTTCCCCTGTAATAGCACTTTCACCTGTAATAGCGCTTGACCCAGAAGTAGAAGCACCAGGTTCACAGATTATATTGTCGGACGTATGTTCTTCTCGAGGTTTAAGTGGAATCTCAGCTATAGCTCCGGCTTCTGGTATGGGTGATGATAGTCTGTTTAGATCACCTTTCTTCAAAATGGACTCTAATGCCCCTGCTTGCTTTTGTCGCTTTGCGTCTTTTTCAAGTCTTCGTTTTTTATATTGGTGTCTCGAAAAGCGTGATCTACCGTCAGCCTTTCTATACAGTAAAAAAATTATATGAAATAAATTTACATACCACTTAAAACATTTTTAACATATCTTGCGGTCAATATC
This sequence comes from Bactrocera oleae, assembly GCF_042242935.1. Lineage (NCBI taxonomy): Eukaryota > Metazoa > Arthropoda > Insecta > Diptera > Tephritidae > Bactrocera > Bactrocera oleae. The sequence continues at coordinate 54,410,660 of NC_091537.1, read as the reverse complement.
AAATTAGGTGTGTTCAATATTACGTTTTTTTTTTACGTATTACAATTTAATTTATAAAATAGATAGGTACTTACGTAGTAAATTCACATGCGCGCTTCAATATTTATATGATTAATTTTCCGCATAAAAGCACGTCACTTTTAAATTTAAGAATAGAACCAACTTGTAGACATAGCATATATATCACTTAAATGTATTAAACCTTTTAATTCTGTATCAGTTATTAACGGCGAATCATCTGTATCAGTTGTTCTCGAATATGACGAAAATTTGTCTCTAGGGCAGAACATTTTTACTAGGTGTCTGTTAAATAAGTAATGAAAAATTATTTTAATTGTTTGCTTATATATTATGTTAAGGAATTTTTCTAAAATGTCTTGTTGTTCGAATCTAGCTAAAGGTTATTCCTCCGAAAGTTTGAGTGAAATCCCCTCAAACATAAAATAGACTGAAAGTTGCCAGTTCAGGAATGTGAAATCGGCACAAAATTCGGATGATTTTTTTGTATCCTAGTTTCTAAGTTCTAGTCTAGTTAGTTCCTTATTTCCTCTTTAGGTATTTCTTCTTCTTAGTGTTCCACAAAATTTCAAAAGTATCGACACTTTACTCGATACCAGTATCGTATCAGATTTATAGGTACTGGCAAAAGGATCGAAACTAAACTATCGACATTGATAGGTATCAAGTACTTTTCAATATATTTTTAAAACTTGCTTTTGAGTAATATCCGTAATATAAAATATTATCCGAGAAATTTCGGAGCTTAGAGTTCAGAACTTATCACTACACCATCACAACACCTCCGTCTTGCAGGGATACGAAAGTCGGTGTCTACTCGTAACGAAAACTTTGGCATAATCTTGCTGAACGGCAATTACTATCGCGTTATAATAGATACGTAATAGAGGTGTCATATATTTGGGAAGCACTAAGTACATGTGCTGATATACGTGCATCTTGCGCTGTGAATGTTAAACTTTTGTCGACATTTGCGTTGACATCCGCGATATTGCAGCAAAAACCATGTTCATGTCCACAATCTTTGACGAGCATTGAGCCTCTTCTTTTGCTTCTATTTTCGTAGTCTCTGCCTCCAACTCCAAGTGAAACACATACTCGTCAACATCAATGCTTTCCGCTTCCATGGCCTCCCGCAAACGTGATTGTATATCCGACTTTACTCCATTTGTCACCGAACCACGTTTTTCCTACTCCTTTTTCAATTGTGGAATCAAATCGTCAAAATCTGCCATTTTAAAACAATTCCCTCTTTAAGATTTCTCGATAAATCGTTTACCTTGTAACTCACTCTAGAGTTCGATCATTGGATTGTTAAATTCAAGTCCCAATTTAATGGTATACATTTAACGTTGTTTCTTTCTTTAACAGAAATTGGCCTCAAGAGAGTTCTGGCAACTAGGAAACCATCTTCATACACACGCACGCGAATTGTGCTGTTTCATCTGCCCATGTCCAGTCCAATAAAACCTTTGCTTCAAATTCTCCAAGGCCCTCCCCTTGGACATTTTTACTGCACGTTAAGAACATCATGAATTCCAACCCTTGGAACAACCATAAGTACTCGGAAGGTTTGCCCATTTTCGCTTTTCCATACTCGATGCAAGCAGCCATACACTAACTTTAAACTGCTCCGTTCTGCCCAATATGATTTTGTGACTGGCCTTCCTATAGTTATTTCTCTAATCGTTGTACATTGGTTCAACTACACTTCATGTAATGCACCTTCCAATTCTGGATCTTCTTGCAAAGAGTCATCCGTTTCAGGTTCAATTTTATGCTGATCTTCCACCTATGATGGTATACACGCTTCCTGCTCTTCCAACTGTACGGACACTTGTGCTGGTATCCAAGCTTCTTGCTCTTCTAACTCTGAGGAACCATTTACTGGTTCACACGCTTCCTCCTCTTCCAACTGTGAGAACACCTGCCCTGACATACGCAATTCCAGCTCTTTTGACTGTGAGAACCCTTGTACTGGTACACACGCTTCCTCCTCTTCCGACTGTGAGGACACCTGCGCTGGCATATGCCCGTTCAGTTCTTCCGACTGCGAAGACACTTGTGCTGGTATACAAGCTTCTTGCTCTTTATACTGTGAAGATACTGGCTCACATGCTTCCTCCTCTTCCAACTGTGAGGATACCTGCGCTGACATATGCACGTCGAGCTCTTTCGGTGCTGACAACTGTGCTGAAAAACGTGCATCTTGCGCTGCGAACTGCTCTTCCAAATGCGTTGACAATCGCGTTTCCATTTGAGACATACGTGTATCCTGTTCTTTAAATAGTGTCGATATTTGCGTTGACATTTGCGATATTGCGACAAAAACCATGTTTATGTCCACAATCTTTGACGAGCATTGAGCCTCTTCCTTTTCTTCTATCTTTGTTGTCTCTTCTTCTAATTCCATGTGAAAGACATATTCCTCCACATTAATGTTTTCCGCCTCCATGGCCTCTCTCAACCGTGATTGTAATTCAGTTTTTAATCCATTTGTCGCCAAACCCCGTTGCTCCAGCTCCTTTTTCAGTTGTGGAATCTTCAGATTTTTAAACTTGGCCATTTTCAAATAATTATCTCCTTGGGAATTTATTTGACAATTCCACTTCTGACACCTATTGTAACGGATTTCTCGATAAATCGTCTACCTGTAACTTACTCTTTAGTTCGATCACTGGATTGATAAATAAAAGTCCCAATTTAATGGCTACACACTTATCTTTATTTTTATTCCAACAACTTAACACTTATTGCTCGTTATTTGAGCTTACAACTTCTTGCTTATGTCTCAATTGTTCTTATCACGACAACATTCTAACTAGAATTGTCTTTGCTGCACAGTTCTGCAGCCCTTTTATAGTAAATCTGTAACAAAACATTGCTTCTAGAACATTCTGGCAACTACGAGTTCGCTAACTAGTTGCTTCTGGCAGTTTATCGTTGATTCGATTTTGTTCTATCATCCGTGTTCGTCACAATATTATTACCAAAGCCGACTGATTGGCGCTATCACACGTTCAATATTTAATGTGATATTTGGATCGTGATCATAATTAATGATTGTTAAAACCAGTGTGTTAAAAATATTTTTGCTAGTATTTGTTTAATTTTATCCGGGTTTTTGATGAAATGTCGAAAGAAAACTGAAGAAAAGTTTTTAAGGTTTTGAAGAAAAGCATTCAAAGACAGCGCTCGATAAAAAAAAATGTTGCAACCATTGTAAAGAATTCCCCGGATCTTAGAAAATACTAAACAAATTTTATATGTGTAAATATAAATTTAAAAAAAATTTTGAGAAAATTAGCATGCCTTTTTATTATTTTTAATAATTTGTTCCGTTGTATCGTGAATTTACATACAAAATGTCGTTGATGTCGCGGTCAATCTTTAATGTTTAACGCGCGTTCCACGATCCGCGATTCGCATTTCAAAATATTTTATGATATGGCGATCCTGGATCGCGTTTAAATATAATGAAGTCGTCTTCAAATGCATCCCTACAAGCGGATATCTACTAGCAAACGTGTTCGCGACTTGGTATTGTTCACAGAGAGTGTTCAATAGTTCTCTCGCTCTATCCAATCGTTATTATGTCATGTAGTTTCGTTCTAAGTTACCTTTTATATGCGTTTGTTATTTTTTGGGTAACAGAATGGCATACATTGGTTATCAAATCTGTTTACAGTCTGTTGAAGGTAATAAATTCTTTTGTTAGAGAATAGGTTACCTATGTGTTATCCATAACAGAAGTATTTGTTCCCAAAATTTCGGTTAGTGATATCGTTTTGATTAGCAGTTTGTTACCTTTAACATATAAACTTATTAGCGTATTTGTTATATATTTGTTGGCTTTAACAAGCATAACTGTTGCCTCGATTTGTTACATAATTTATTACCTATTTGTTTCTTTTAAGAAATTCGTATTTTAGCTTATCGGTTACCTTCTTGTTGACATAACCAATTCCAATTTTGTTAAATAAAATTCAATATTTTTTTTATATTATTTGTCTTTATCTTATTGAAAAACGTATTTACTTACTATCTTATTACTAACTAATTATTCAAATTAATGAATATCTTAAATGTGTACATATTGATATATACTATGTTACACATATGTATATAGGTTAAATATAAGTATTAACACTTAAATTGTAGACTTAAAGAAGTACATTTAACAATATATTTATATATACTACAATTATAAAGCTACATGCATACAAAATATCTGGTTAAATGTATTTAGCCTCCCTCTAAATTGTGTATCTATTTAAACAATATGATTCGGCCCCTTCATAAAGATTATACACCATGTCATACATTATTTCTTCGGACGTTTCTTGCCAAAAACTCACTTATAAAAGATTTAAGCGCCGGTTTTATTTGTGTAACATGATTTTCTTTAAAATCCTACATTTCAGCTATTACAGCATAGGAACTTACATTGGTGCGACGATTCACATCGGTCATCTGGTCATTGCTCATCTTTTGCATAGATGTTAACCAATCGCATTCGTGTTGAAATAATGTCAGGAAAACTGTTCAGGACGCCTCTGAAATAAAAAATACATAGAAAATGAAGCCATTTATGAACGAGATTGACAAGCGAGGTAGCAATTAGATTAATTACTCTAATACCAGTTAGGAGATACTGAAATATTGGCTTTTGGGTGTCTTCAAGCTAGGCACAAGGTTCTTTCATTCCTTAGGCATATGTAACTAAAAAGAGACTAACTCTCGTATCGTATTGACTGTAGAACTAAAAACGGTCTGTGAATGGTATCGAGTCCAATTTATGGTTTAACTTTCCGATCCGAGGCGAACTTTACGCCCAACACTTTCCGATAACGGTGTTGTTTTTAAGGGTGCACGGTGCTCGTCTCTATTTAAGGTATTTGCCAGGTCCGACCTGCCATCACCAATACGTTGCAGTTATTTTTTACATTGTGTTTCATAACGTTTCGCCGTGTCATTGGATAATGCTAAGAGATATGGCCCAACAATAAGAGACTCCTACATATGTGTCACGTTTGGCTTTCCTTATGCTTGATTTCAACATCTTGTCACAGTAGCAGGTCAAAAAATGATGCCACTCTTCGCATTGTCACAATACCGGATGACGACAAGCCCAATATACAAAATCTTGCAATAGAAGCATAAAAACAAAACACATACCACAATGCGTACCTTATTGATCGGTTTTGTGTCGCGTTTTTCTATGTATAAAGTAAAACGAATTAATTTTACAATATAAATATAATTAATTTTACAACATATTTATAAAAAGAAGAACTCACCTCTCTAAAAGCCAAATTTGTAGCAGAGATGAAGGAATGCTCAACTCTCTCAACTATTGAACGTTCAAAAACCAGTTGTTTTAAAATATCACAAAATCACAAAAAAGGATTTTAATAGTTCCTCCATGTGTTAATCGGATATATATATAATAATTTTAATCTTAATAAATGTTGGGTGTTTTAGTTTAAATGTCCAACAATTTTTATTTTGACTGATCTGGCTACAATGCAAAATGTTATAAAAGACGCTAATTTTGAAGCGCTCTCACACTGCAATAAGCGTCCCTTTATCCCTGGTTTTAGTGAAATTACGCTTTTTTTATTCTTCTTGAGTAGTAAATTGTATATTCGTTAGGTTTTATAGTTAGGTTTCTCCCATTCAATTGGAAATTGCAGAAAAGCCTGTGTATTACTAATGTTACCCTTTAACTAAAGGAACAATAAACATTTTTCATCAAAATCGTTAAAAAGATTAGGACCAAACTGTTGTTTATTATGGTCAATCCGTTCATAAAATTTAAGTTAATATTCATACTGTACGTATAAAAAACAAAACACAACACAACAAAAGATTTGTTTTAAAATTTAATACTGGTAAAAAACACAATTATGTTACTACAAAACAAATCAGTTATTTTTTAAAATAATGAAACCAAAAATTAAACATATTTTCACAGAATATTCAATCCTACCTCGCAATTATAGTAATTTTCTTCGCACTTTTTGTTTCTTCTTCTTTAATAACATCTGATCAATTTATTCTGTCGCAAACCTTGTGTTCTATTGAAATCATAGCCAATCCAGATAATCTATTGTGTCATGGTGGATCGCAGATAATTTTTATTATTTTTAATTTAGAAAAGCTTCTTTCACAACTTGCAACTGTTATCGTTAAAGTTAAAAGGATCCTGAGCTCAATACTACTTGTAATATTTGGACCAAATCTTAAATCTGTTACAAATTTTAAAACATCTTGAGGAGATAAATTACTATTTAAAAACATACAAAGGACTGACAACTCTTCACAAAGTTCTAATACATTTATATCTAATCATATTATATCTTAAGGCATATATGTAAGAGTATGTTATACAAAAAGTTTACTGTGCTCAGAAATTTGGGAAAATCTTAATTATAAAGAATTTATGGCTGTATCTTTAATGTGAAAAAATACTTCAATTTTATATTTTTGACGGTGCTCAATGATTGGTTCAACACACTCATAAGTTAAATGCTTTTTCTTGGATCGTGCACCAGATCTAGCCACATTTTCAAAGTCTGACATCTCGCAATCAATTTCAGAAGCTAAGGCTTTGGCATCTTCAAGAACTTGAGTAAAATACTTATCTGAACATGAGTTTTCAAAGCAATATTTTGTATTTTTAAGTAATTTAATGACGGAAACTAAGTTAGAATCTTTACTTTGCATTAATTTACTAATACTATGTTCGCACCGAATTGAAATCCTCTTGAAAACATAATTTGTGGATTGTGGAACCAAAGTCGTTCTGACCGGCATTGTGTGTTTTCGATGAGTTTTCATTGACAGTTCACACATCTATTTGTTTACATTTGTTATGTACCCTACAAGAACAGTGACGGTCATCTGATGGGTAATATGACAGTCATAGCTGAAAAAATTTTGTCAGCGCGCAGAACAAAGTTTCTATCATTTTCTTAAGAGCCTTGTGCAAAAACTGATATAAACAAACGTATGTGTGTAAAATTGCATCTCTCTTTAACACATGGGTATTCGGAATTGATTCACTATATATCTATACTGCTCACTCTCATGTCTTTTTCTGAGTCATTGCTGACCATAAATCCGTCATAGCTGAAAATTGTCAGTAATGACTGAAATGCTATCAGAAGTGAAAAATTCTTTTGCGCAGTAGATTAGAAAATTTTTATTTCTTTAATAACTTTCAAACTTTTAATCAAAATTAGTTATAATAATATACTTAAATATAAAAAGGAATGGAAGAAAAAATATAATAAAATATGAAAATATAAAAATTAATTTTTACTTGATGCCATTTCCTCCTCTCAATAGCTCTGCGTTCGTCTTCCTCCAATCAGTGAACTGACATTTAGGGTTCGCAAAATATGTCTTCTAATAATATCGATTAAACTAGAGCAGGCGCCGATTATAATAAGTGGAATGTAAGTTTTCAAAGGGTTTTCAGCGAAAACTGTGTTTTCGTTTGACAGATTTTGTATGGATGTAAACACAAGTTTTCGCGTGAAAACCTCTTTTGTCTTTGAAAACACGAATTTTGTGTCGGTGCGAACATAGTGTTAGAGTAATACCTTTTGCATTCTTCAAAAGAATTGACCACCTTTATCTTAAAGTGAAAAATAACAATTATTTTTTGCACAGTATTAAAAACAATTGTAGTTTCCAGTGAGGGCTTTGCCATGTCGTTTACCACTAAATTTAAAGAATGACTACTGCAAAGAACCACCAGTGCCCGTGGATTGGTTCTTTTAATCCTGGCTTTAACTCCACTTTCAATACCTTTCATATTAGATCCATTAACGTACCCTTGCCCTCTTATCCAAGTGCTGGTCATTGTTCTACGATAATTTCTGTTAGGGCCAGACCTGTTGATTTCTCGATTGGTATAAATCCTAAAAAACTTTCATTTATTACAATTTCTGAATATTCGTGAATGGTCTTGTGATTGAATAATATGAAAGGTAATTATCGTGGTCATCTGCTCAGTTTTACTAGCGTCTGGAGGACGATGTAAAATAATAAAATAATATTTCGACGTAATGATAGCTTCCATAATATAATGTTTTTTTATGCCGTCTGAAATTGTATTAATAAACTCATTTTGAATTGTTTTACTTAAGTAGGTTGCTTGTTTCTCCTCTTTTTTCAAAACTCTGCATACATGTTCCTGCATAACGGGATCAAATTCGGCTAACAACTCTACTAGTATTAAAAAATTACCATTGTTATGTTGATACAGACTATCATAAATACTTTGAAAAGCCAAGCTATTTTTAGCCAACATTTTGATGATTGAGGCAATTCGTAACAATATTCTATTCCAGTGTTCTATTTCTGATTTAATTATCCTCTGGGACAAGGCGTACGACACGATTTGAGCCTACGTGAAAGTTCTACCCAAGATTTTCCTGCTTTTACATGGTCTCGTGATGTCTCAGGAGATTTAAGCATATCACCTACATGACTTCAATTTTTGTAGCCATCTTCAGATAGACCGGAAGTTATAGTTGTATTGAAGATTTTACAACAAAAGCAATACAATAAATTTTTTGCCACAGAATATGCAAGCCAATCTCTTAAAATTTCTTCACCGTTATTAAGCTTTCTCTTATAGTATCTCGAAGTAAATCTCCGACCATTGGTATCTTGTGGAAATTGAAATTCATACAGTGGGTCTGGAGAACCTATTTACCAAATATATTATTTCTGTGTATGTTAATCTATTGGGCCACGTAGCTGGGTCGACATCTACAATAGATGTTAATTCTGTAGAAACACTTGGACTTGCAATAGCACCTTCACCTACAATAGCAGTTTCACCTGTTATAGCCTCTTCCCCTGTAATAGCACTTTCACCTGTAATAGCGCTTGACCCAGAAGTAGAAACACCAGGTTCACAGATTATATTGTCGGACGTATGTTCTTCTCGAGGTTTAAGTGGAATCTCTGCTATAGCTCCGGTTTCTGATATGGGTGAAGATGGTCTGTTTAGATCACCTTTCTTCAAAATGGACTCTAATACCCCTGCTTGCTTTTGTCGCTCTGGGTCTTTTTCAAGTCTTCGTTTTTTATATTGGTGTCTCGACAAGCGTGATCTACCGTCAGCCTTTCTGTACGGTAAAAAATTTTATGAAATAAATTTACATACCTCTTAAAACATTTTTAACATATCTTGCGGTCAATATCAAATTAGGTGTGTTCAATATTACGTTTATTCTTACGTATTACAATTTAATTTATAAAATAGATAGGTACTTACGTAGTAAATTCACATGCGCGCTTCAATATTTATATGATTAATTTTCCGCATAAAAGCACGTCACTTTTAAATTTAAGAATAGAACCAACTTGTAGGCTTAGCATATATATCACTTAAATGTATTAAACCTTTTAATTCTGTATCAGTTATTAACGGCTACATTGTTCTCGAATATGACGAAAATTTGTCTCTAGGGCAGAACATTTTTACTAGGTGTCTGTTAAATAAGTAATGAAAAATTATTTTAATTGTTTGCTTATATATTATGTTAAGGAATTTTTCTAAAATGTCTTGTTGTTCGAATCTAGAGGTTATTCCTCCGAAAGTTTGAGTGAAATCCCCTCAAACATAAAATAGACTGAAAGTTGCCAGTTCAGGAAGAATGTGAAATCGGCACAAAATTCGGATGATTTTTTTGTATCCTAGTTTCTAAGTTCTAGTCTAGTTAGTTCCTTACTTCCCCTTTAGGTATTTCCTCTTCTTAGTGTTCCACAAAATTTCAAAAGTATCGACACTTTACTCGATACCAGTATCGTATCAGATTTATAGGTACTGGGAAAAGGATCGATACTAAACTATCGACATTGATAGGTATCAAGTACTTTTCAATATATTTTTAAAACTTGCGATTGAGTAATATCCGTAATATAAAATATTATCCGAGAAATTTCGGAGCTTAGAGTTCAGAACTTATCACTACACCATCACAACATCTCCGTCTTGCAGGGATACGAAAGTCGGTGTCTACTCGTAACGAAAACTTTGGCATAATCTTGCTGAACGGCAATTACTATCGCGTTATAATAGATACGTAATAGAGGTGTCATATATTTGGGAAGCACTAAGTACATGTGCTGATATACGTGCATCTTGCGCTGTGAATGTTAAACTTTTGTCGACATTTGCGTTGACATCCGCGATATTGCAGCAAAAACCATGTTCATGTCCACAACCTTTGACGAGCATTGAGCCTCTTCTTTTGCTTCTATTTTCGTAGTCTCTTCCTCCAACTCCAACTGAAACACATACTCGTCAACATCAATGTTTTCCGCTTCCATGGCCTCCCGCAAACGTGATTGTAATTCCGACTTTACTCCATTTGTCACCGAACCACGTTTTTCCAACTCCTTTTTCAATTGTGGAATCAAATCGTCAAACTCTGCCATTTTAAAACAATTCCCTCTTTAAGATTTCTCGATAAATCGTTTACCTTGTAACTCACTCTAGAGTTCGATAATTGGATTGTTAAATTCAAGTCCCAATTTAATGGTATACATTTAACGTTGTTTCTTTCTTTAACAGAAATTGGCCTCAAGAGCATTCTGGCAACTAGGAATTATCTGTCTAGTTGCTTCTGGCAATTTATCGTTGATTCGATTTTGTTATATCATTCATGTTCGTCACAATATATAGTCAAAGATATACATATTGTAACGGATTTCTCGATAAATCGTCTACCTGTAACTCACTCTTGAGTTCGATCACTGGATTGTTAAATAAAAGTCCCAATTTAGTGGCTACACACTTATCTTTTTTTCTTATTCCAATAAATTTATTCGATCTTACGACTTCTAGAACTGTGTTTGCTGCATAATCCGACAGCCCTTATATAGTAGATCTTTAACAAAACTTTGCCTCAAGAGCATTCTGGCAACTAGGAATTATCTGTCTAGTTGCTTCTGGCAATTTATCGTTGATTCGATTTTGTTATATCATTCATGTTCGTCACAATATATAGTCATAGATATACATATTGTAACGGATTTCTCGATAAATCGTCTACCTGTACCTCTCTCTTGAGTTCGATCACTGGATTGTTAAATAAAAGTCCCTATTTAATGGCTACACACTTATCTTTTTTTCTTATTCCAATAAATTTATTCGATCTTACGACTTCCAGAACTGTGTTTGCTGCATAATCCGACAGAACTTATATAGTAGATCTTTAACAAAACTTTGCCTCAAGAGCATTCTGGCAACTGGGAATTGACTGTCTAGTTGCTTCTGGCAATTTATCGTTGATTCGATTTTGTTATATCATTCATGTTCGTCACAATATATAGTCAAAGATATACATATTGTAGCGGATTTCTCAATAAATCGTCTACCTGTAACTCACTCTTGAGTTCGATCACTGGATTGTTAAATAAAAGTCCCAATTTAATGGCTAGACACTTATCTTTATTTCTAATTCCAACAACTTAACACTTATTGCTCGTTATTTGAGCTTACAACTTCTTGCTTATGTCTCAATTGTTCTTACCACGACAACACTCTAACTAGAACTGTCTTTGCTGCACAATCCGGCAGCTCTTATATAGTAAATCTGTAACATAACATTGCGTCTAGAACATTCTCGCAACTACGAATTCGCTAACTAGTTGCTTCTGGCAGTTTATCGTTGATTCGATTTTGTTCTATCATCCGTGTTCGTCATACTGCCCTCCACCTAAGTCTGATCGTCCCGATTAGACATATTTGCGATACCAAACACAAAGCTTTTATGTCCCCCATCTCGTCTTCTAGTCTGGGGCTGACATCGTTAGCCGTCCTTCTCTTCTTGGAGTTTCCGTCCGTTTTCCGGATACTCAGTTTCTGGTACATCCCTTGACTTAAAGATGACTTGAGATTCCATTCTTGATCAGAACGTAACTCCATTGGAACACCGAATCTCGTTACTCACTTGTTGAAGAATGCCTCCGCCACTGGTTCAGTCTCTTGGTTAGGAATTGTGTATACTTGTGGCCATTCGTTGAAATGGTCCTTGACTACCAAAACATGACTATTTCCTAATTTATTGGTGGGGAATGGACCATCTTCATACACACGCACGCGAATTGTGCTGTTTCATCTGCCCATATCCAGTCCAATAAAACCTTTGCTTCAAATCCTCCAAGGATTTCATGTCTCTCAAGTGCCCTCCTCTTGGACATTTGTACTGCACGTTAAGAACATCATGAATTCCAACCCTTAGAACAACCATAAGTACTCGGAATGTTTGCCCATTTTCGCTTTTCCATACTCGATGCAAGCAGCCATACACTAACTTTAAACTGCTCCGTTCTGCCCAATATGATTTTGTGACTGGCCTTCCTATAGTTATTTCTCTAATCGTTGTACATTGGTTCAACTCCACTTCATGTAATGCACCTTCCAAATCTGGATCTTCTTGCAAAGAGTCATCCGTTTCAGGTTCAATTTTATGCTGATCTTCCACCTATGATGGTATACACGCTTCCTGCTCTTCCAACTGTACGGACACTTGTGCTGGTATCCAAGCTTCTTGCTCTTCTAACTCTGTGGAACCATTTACTGGTTCACACGCTTCCTCCTCTTCCAACTGTGAGAACACCTGCCCTGACATACGCAATTCCAGCTCTTTCGACTGTGAGGACCCTTGTACTGGTACACACGCTTCCTCCTCTTCCGACTGTGAGGACACCTGCGCTGGCATACGCCCGTTCAGTTCTTCCGACTGCGAAGACACTTGTGCTGGTATACAAGCTTCTTGCTCTTTATACTGTGAAGATACAGGCTCACATGCTTCCTCCTCTTCCAACTGTGAGGATACCTGCGCTGACATATGCACGTCGAGCTCTTTCGGTGCTGACAACTGTGCTGAAAACGTGCATCTTGCGCTGCGAACTGCTCTTCCAAATGCGTTGACAATCGCGTTTCCATTTGAGACATACGTGTATCCTGTTCTTTAAATAGTGTCGATATTTGCGTTGACATTTGCGATATTGCGACAAAAACCATGTTTATGTCCACAATCTTTGACGAGCATTGAGCCTCTTCCTTTTCTTCTATCTTTGTTGTCTCTTCTTCTAATTCCATGTGAAAGACATATTCCTCCACATTAATGTTTTCCGCCTCCATGGCCTCTCTCAACCGTGATTGTAATTCAGTTTTTAATCCATTTGTCGCCAAACCCCGTTGCTCCAGCTCCTTTTTCAGTTGTGGAATCTTCAGATCTTTAAACTTGGAACATTTTCAAATAATTATCTCCTTGGGAATTTATTTGACAATTCCACTTCTGACACCAATTGTAACGGATTTCTCGATAAATCATCTACCTGTAACTTACTCTTTAGTTCGATCACTGGATTGATAAATAAAAGTCCCAATTTAATGGCTACACACTTATCTTTATTTTTATTCCAACAACTTAACACTTATTGCTCGTTATTTGAGCTTACAACTTCTTGCTTATGTCTCAATTGTTCTTATCACGACAACATTCTAACTAGAACTGTGTTTGCTGCACAGTCCGGCAGCCCTTATATAGTAAATCTGTAACAAAACATTGCTTCTAGAACATTCTGGCAACTACGAGTTCGCTAACTAGTTGCTTCTGGCAGTTTATCGTTGATTCGATTTTGTTCTATCATCCGTGTTCGTCACAATATTATTACCAAAGCCGACTGATTGCCGCTATCACACGTTCAATACTTAATGTGATATTTGGATCGTGATCATAATTAATGATTGATGGATCACTAGTGAATGCTACACGTTCAATAAATATCTCGTCAGTATTTATTCGAAATAAATCCAGTTGTTAAAACTAGTGTGTTAAAAATATTTTTGCTTAGTATTTGTTTAATTTTATCCGTGTTTTTGATGAAATGTCGAAAGAAAACTGAAGAAAAGTTTTAAAGGTTTTGAAGAAAAACATTCAAAGACAGCGCTCGATAAAAAAAAATTTTGCAACCATTGTAAAGAATTCCCCGGATCTTAGAAAATACTAAAAAAATTGTATATGTGTAAATATAAATTTAAAAAAAATTATGAGAAAATTAGCATGCCTTTTTATTATTTTTAATAATTTGTTCCGTTGTATCGTGAATTTACATACAAAATGTCGTTGATGTCGCGGTCAATATTTAATGTTTAACGCGCGATCCACTATCCGCGATCCGCATTTCAAAATATTTTATGATATGGCGATCCTGGATCGCGTTTATAAGCGGATATCTACTAGCAAACGTGTTCGCGACTTGGTATTGTTCACAGAGAGTGTTCAATAGTTCTCTCGCTCTATCCAATCGTTATTATGTCATGTAGTTTCGTTCTAAGTTACCTTTTATATGCGTTTGTTATTTTTTGGGTAACAGAATGACATACATTGGTTATCAAATCTGTTTACAGTCTGTTGAAGGTAATAAATTCTTTTGTTAGAGAATAGGTTACCTATGTGTTATCCATAACAGAAGTATTTGTTCCCAAAATTTCGGTTAGTGATATCGTTTTGATTAGCAGTTTGCTACCTTTAACATATAAACTTGTTAGCGTATTTTTTATATATTTGTTGGCTTTAACAAGCATAACTGTTGCCTCGATTTGTTACATAATTTATTACCTATTTGTTTCTTTTAACAAATTCGTATTTTAGCTTATCGGTTACCTTCTTGTTGACATAACCAATTGCAATTTTGTAAAATAAAATTCAATATTTTTTTATTTTATTTGTCTTTATTTTATTGAAAAACCTACTTACTTACTATCTTATTACTAACTAATTATTCAAAGTAATGAATATCTTAAATGTGTACATATTGATATATACTATGTTACACATATGTATATAGGTTAAATATAAGTATTAACACTTAAATTGTATACTTAAAGAAGTACATTTAACAATATATTTATATATACTACAATTATAAAGCTACATGCATACAAAATATCTGGTTAAATGAGTTTAGTCTCCCTCTACATGTACACACCACTCTATCCGGAAGAATTATTATAAAACACTGTTCTTATATGACGAAATAAATCAAAACTTATTACTTGTATAAAATATATCGAGATACTGAGTTTTTCTTAAAAATAAAGCAATTTTAATTATAAATCAGTGGTGTGTGATCCTCCATAAATTGTGTATCTATTTAAACAATATGATTCGGCCCCTTCATCACGATTATACACCATGTCATACATTATTTCTTCGCAGGTTTCTTGCCAAAAACTCGACTATAAAAGATTTAAGCGCCGGTTTCATTTGTGTAACATGATTTTGTTTAAAATCCTACATTTCAGCTATTACTGCATAGGAACTAACATTGGTGCGACGATTCACATCGGTCATCTGGTCATTGCTCATCTTTTGCATAGATGTTAACCAATCGCATTCGTGTTGAAATAATGTCAGGAAAACTGTTCAGGACGCCTCTGAAATAAAAAATACATAGAAAATGAAGCCATTTATGAACGAGATTGACAAGCGAGGTAGCAATTAGATTAATTACTCTAATACCAGTTAGGAGATACTGAAATATTGGCTTTTGGGTATCTTCAAGCTAGGCACAAGGTTCTTTCATTCCTTAGGCATATGTAACTAAAAAGAGACTAACTCTCGTGTCGTATTGACTGTAGAACTATAAACGGTCTGTGAATGGTACCGAGTCCAATTTTTGGTTTAACTTTCCGATCCGAGGCGAACTTTACGCCCAACACTTTCCGATAACGGTGTTGTTTTTAAGGGTGCATGGTGCTCGTCTCTATTTAAGGCCTTTGCCAGGTCCGACCTGCCATCACCAATACGTTGCAGTTATTTTTTACATTGTGTTTCATAACGTTTCGCCGTGTCATTGGATAATGCTAAGAGATATGGCCCAACAATAAGAGACTCCTACATATGTGTCACGTTTGGCTTTCCTTATGCTTGATTTCAACATCTTGTCAAAAAATGAAGCCACTCTTCGCATTGTTACAATACCGGGTGACGACAAGCCCAATATCCACCAATCGTTCTTTGTAACGTTTACAAATTAGTGAAAATGAGGCAAAATCTCTCCAACAAACGATGGTATACCAATACCAATCAAAATCCATGTATCGTCTTGAACCTCCAACATAATTATTTTTAAATTGCATTTTTATCAATCTAAAACATAATTTCTTATATTAAATATTAGTTAACTAACTATATTTGTTCACTTTTTAAAGTTATTAATTAATAATTTACTCACCTGAATTGGTTTTATTCTAGGAATGCAATTTTTCCGCAATGCTGCAAATTTTCTGTAACAATAAAAGTTTTGGTTATAAAAACAAAACACATACCACAATGCGTACCTTATTGATCGGTTTTGTGTCGCGTTTTTCTATGTATAAAGTAAAACAAATTAATTTTACAATATAAATATAATTAATTTTACAACATATTTATAAAAAGAAGAACTCACCTCTCTAAAAGCCAAATTTGTAGCAGAGATGAAGGAATGCTCAACTCTCTCAACTATTGAATGTTCAAAAACCAGTTGTTTTAAAATATCACAAAATCACAAAAAAGGATTTTAATAGTTCCTCCATATGTTAATCGGATATATATATAATAATTTTAATCTCAATAAATGTTGGGTGTTTTAGTTTAAATGTCCAACAATTTTTATTTTGACTGATCTGGCTACAATGCAAAATGTTATAAAAGACGCTAATTTTGAAGCGCTCTCACACTGCAATAAGCGTCCCTTTATCCCTGGTTTTAGTGAAATTACGCTTTTTTTATTCTTCTTGAGTAGTAAATTGTATATTCGTTAGGTTTTATAGTTGAATAATTATGCTATAATGTTAGCACTCAACATTGACACTATTACTTCCCGTTTCTTTCACAAACGCCTTTTTAAGGTTTAAATTGAAATATTCTTTATTTTTTTATTGAATGTTTCACAAGTTTTTTATTGGTTTAACACTTTTGTGATAAAAATTAATACTACGATTTTAAACTCAGAAAGTTTTGACGGTTGGTAGCGGAGATAGCGATTTCATACATTTACGTTGCGCAAAGAGATCGGAATTATTTCGAATGTGTTGAATTGATGATCCAATCCCTCTTTTTGTTGATTGTGTGGGGTGTCATCGTGTATGGTGGTAACTTCTGTGGTGACATCGTGTGCAGTGTGGTCGTGTATGTTGTGAGTGCGAGTTGTGTTCCAAGGTGTGGTGTGTTGTATTAGGGTGTGACATTATTTACCCTGATGAAGCGGTGTAGTTGGAAGGAGAGTTTATAGTCATTTAAACAATAGTTAAGGTTTCTCCCATTCAATTGGAAATTGCAGAAAAGCCTGTGTAATGTTACCCTTTAACTAAAGGAACAATAAACATTTTTCATCAAAATCGTTAAAAAGATTAGGACCAAACTGTTGTTTATTATGGTCAATCCGTTCATAAAATTTAAGTTAAGATTGATACGGTACGTATAAAAAACAAAACACAACACAACAAAAGATTTGTTTTAAAATTTAATACTGGTAAAAAACACAATTATGTTACTACAAAACAAATCAGTTATTTTTTAAAATAATGAAACCAAAAACTAAACATATTTTCACAGAATATTCAATCCTACCTCGTAATTATAGTAATTTTCTTCGCACTTTTTGTTCTGCAAATTCTTTAATAAAATCTGATCAATTTATTCTGTCGCAAACCTTGTGTTCTATTGAAATTATAGCCAATCCAGATAATCTATTGTGTCATGGTGGATCGCAGATAATTTTTTATTATTTTTAATTTAGAAAAGCTTCTATCACAAGTTGCAACTATTACCGGTAAAGTTCAAAGGATCCTCAGCGCAATACTACTTGCAATATTTGGACCAAATCTTAAATCTGTTACAAATTTTAAAACATCTTGAGGAGATAAATTACTATTTAAAAACATACAAAGGACTGACAACTCCTCACAAAGTTCTAATACATTTATATCTAATCATATTATATCTTAAGGCATATATGTAAGAGTATGTTATACAAAAAGTTTACTGTTTAGAAATCTGGGAAAATCTTAATTATAAAGAATTTATGGCTGTATCTTTAATGTGAAAAAATACTTCAATTTTATATTTTTGACGGTGCTCAATGATTGGTTCAACACACTCATAAGTTAAATGCTTTTTCTTGGATCGTGCACCAGGTCTAGCCACATTTTCAAAGTCTGACATCTCGCAATCAATTTCAGAAGCTAAGGCTTTGGCATCTTCAAGAACTTGAGTTAAATACTTATCTGAACATGAGTTTTCAAAGCAATCTTTTGTATTTTTAAGTAATTTAATGACGGAAACTAAGTTAGAATCTTTACTTTGCATTAATTTACTAATACTATGTTCGCACCGAATTGAAATCCTCTTGAAAACATAATTTGTGGATTGTGGAACCAAAGTCGTTTTCATTGACAGTTCACACATCTATTTGTTTACATTTGTTATGTACCCTACAAGAACAGTGACGGTCATCTGATGGGTAATATGACAGTCATAGCTAAAAAAATTTTGTCAGCGCGCAGAACAAAGTTTCTATCATTTTCTTAAGAGCCTTGTGCAAAAACTGATGTAAACAAACGTATGTGTGTGAGTTTGCATCTCTCTTTGACACATGGGTATTCGGAATTGATTCACTATATATCTATACTGCTCACTCTCATGTCTTTTTCTGAGTCATTGCTGACCATAAATCCGTCATAGCTGAAAATTGTCAGTAATGACTGAAATGCTATCAGAAGTGAAAAATTCTTTTGCGCAGTAGATTAGAAAATTTTTATTTCTTTAATAACTTTCAAACTTTTAATCAAAATTAGTTATAATAATATACTTAAATATAAAAAGGAATGCAAGAAAAAATATAATAAAATATGAAAATATAAAAATTTATTTTTACTTGATACCATCTCCTCCTCTCAATAGCTCTGCGTACGTCTTCCTCCAATCAGTGAATAGTTCTGAATTTAAAAATGCAAATGTAAATTAACAGTACTGACATATCACATGTGAGTGTATTGGCGAACCCATCAGCAGTTTCTTGTAGGGTACCAATTATGGAATGTAATCAAATTGTCAACTGACATTTAGGGATCGCAAAATATGTGTTCTAATAATATCGATTAAACTAGAGCAGGCGCCGATTATAATGAGTGGAATGTAAGTTTTCAAAGTGTTTTCAGCGAAAACTGTGTTTTCGTTTGACAGATTTTGTATGGATGTAAACACAAGTTTTCGCGTGAAAACCTCTTTTGTCTTTGAAAACACGAATTTTGTGTCGGTGCGAACATAGTGTTAGAGTAATACCTTTTGCATTCTTCAAAAGAATTGACCACCTTTATCTTAAAGTGAAAAATAACAATTATTTTTTGCACAGTATTAAAAACAATTGTAGTTTCCAGTAAGGGCTTTGCCATGTCGTTTACCACTAAATTTAAAGAATGACTACTGCAAAGAACCACCAATGCCCGTGGATTGGTTCTTTAAATCCTGGCTTTAACTCCACTTTCAATACCTTTCATATTAGATCCATTAACGTACCCTTGCCCTCTTATCCAAGTGCTGGTCATTGTTCTACGATAATTTCTGTTAGGGCCAGACCTGTTGATTTCTCGATTGGTATAAATCCTAAAAAACTTTCATTTATTACAATTTCTGAATGTTCTTGAATGGTCATGTGATTGAATAATATAAAAGGTACCTAATTATCATGGTCATCGGCTCAGTTTCACTAGCGTCTGGAGTACGGTCTAAAATAATAGAATAATATTTCGACGTAATGATAGCTTCCATAATATAATGTTTTTTTATGCCGTCTGAAATTGTATTAATAAACTCATTTTGAATTGTTTTACTTAAGTAGGTTGCTTGTTTCTCCTCTTTTTTCAAAACTCTGCGTACATGTTCCTGCATAACGGCATCAAATTCGGCTAACAACTCTACTAGTATTAAAAAATTACCATTGTTATGTTGATACATACTATCATAAATACTTTGAACAGCCAAGCTATTTTTAGCCAACATTTTGATGATTGAGGCAATTCGTAACAATATTCTATTCCAGTGTTCTATTTCTGATTTAATTATTCTCTGGGACAAGGCGTACGACACGATTTGAGCCTACGTGAAAGTTCTACCCAAGATTTTACTGCTTTTACATGGTCTCGTGATGTCTCAGGAGATTTAAGCATATCACCTACATGACTTCAATTTTTGTAGCCATCTTCAGATAGACCGGAAGTTATAGTTGTATTGAAGATTTTACAACAAAAGCAATACAATAAATTTTTTGCCACAGCATATGCAAGCCAATCTCTTAAAATTTCTTCACCGTTATTAAGGTTTCTCTTATAGTATCTCGAAGTAAATCTCCGACCATTGGTATCTTGTGGAAATTGAAATTCATACAGTGGGTCTGGAGAACCTATTCACCAAATGTATTATTTCTGTGTATGTTAATCTATTGGGCCACGTAGCTGGGTCGACATCTACAATAGATGTTAACTCTGTAGAAACACTTGGACTTGCAATAGCACCTTCACCTACAATAGCAGTTTCACCTGTCATAGCCTCTTCCGTTGTAATAGCACTTTCACTTGTAATAGCGCTTGACCCAGAAGTAGAAGCACCAGGTTCACAGATTATATTGGAGTCGGACGTATGTTCTTCTCGAGGTTTAAGTGGAATTTCAGCTATAGCTCCGGTTTCTGGTATGGGTGATGATGGTCTTTTTAGATCACCTTTCTTCAAAATGGACTCTGATGCCCCTGCTTGCTTTTGTCGCTCTGGGTCTTTTTCAAGTCTTCGTTTTTTATATTGGTGTCTCGACAAGCGTGATCTACCGTCAGCCTTCCTGTACGGTAAAAAAAATTATATGAAATAAATTTACATACCTCTTAAAGCATTTTTAACAGATCTTGCGGTCAATATCAAATTAGGTGTGTTCAATATTACGTTTTTTCTTACGTATTACAATTTAATTTATTAAATAGATAGGTACTTACGTAGTAAATTTACATGCGCGCTTTAAAATTTATATGATTAATTTTCCGCATAAAAGCACGTCACTTTTAAATTTAAGAATAGAACCAACTTGTAGGCTTAGCATATATATCACTTAAATGTATTAAACCTTTTAATTCTGTATCAGTTATTAACGGCTACATTGTTTTTGAATAGGACGAAAATTTTTCTCTAGGGCAGAACATTTTTACTAGGTGTCTGTTAAATAAGTAATGAAAAATTAGTTTAATTTTTTGCTTATATATTATGTTTAAGGCATTTTTCTAAAATGTCTTGTTGTGTTGTGTGTGGGGAAATCCCCTCAAACATAAAATAGACTGAGACTTGCCAGTTCAGAAATGTGAAATCGGCAGAAAATTCGGATGATTTTTTTGTATCCTAGTTTCTAAGTTATAGTCTAGTTAGTTCCTCATTTCCCCTTTAGGTATTTCCTCTTCTTAGTGTTCCACAAAAGTTCAAAAGTATCGACACTTTACTCGATACCAGTATCGTATCAGATTTATAGGTGCTGGGAAAAGGATCGATACTAAACTATCGACATTGATAGGTATCAAGTACTTTTCAATATATTTTTAAAACGTGCTTTTGAGTAATATCCGCAATATAAAATATTATCCGAGAAATTTCGGAGCTTAGAGTTCAGAACTTATCACTACACCATCACAACACCTCCGTCTTGCAGGGAAACGAAAGTCGGTGTCTACTCCCGATCGTCCCGATTAGACATATTTGCGATACCAAACACAAAGCTTTTATGTCCCCCATCTCGTCTTCTAGGCTGGTGCTGACATCGTTAGCCGTCCTTCTCTTCTTGGAGTTGATCCCGTCCGTTTTCCGGATACTCAGGTTCTGGTACATCTCTTGACTTAAAGATAACTTGAGATTCCATTCTTGATCAGAACGTAACTCCATTGGAACACCGAATCTCGTTACCCACTTGTTGATGAATGCCTCCGCCACTGGTTCAGTCTCTTGGTTAGGAATTGTGTATACTTGTGGCCATTCGTTGAAATGGTCCATGACTACCAAAACATGACTATTTCCTAATTTATTGGTGGAGAATGGACCATCTTCATACACGCCTATTTTCTCAACTGGCGCACGCGAATTGTGCTGTTTCATCTGCCCATGACTCCTGGAAATTGATCCTTTAGCTACAATGTTCTCAGCATATTTCGCAATCCTTTCTATAGCAGATTGACAACCAGTCCAATAAAACATTTGCTTCAAATTCTCCAAGGATTTCATGTCTCTCAAGTGCCCTCCTCTTTAACATTTGTACTGCAAGCAGCCATACACAAACTTAAACTGCTCCGTTCTGCCCAATAAGATTTTGTGACTGGCCTTTCTGTAGTTATTTCTCTAATCGTTGTACATTGGTTCAACTCCAATTCATGTAATGCACCTTCCAATTCTGGATCTTCTTGCAAAGAGTCATCCGTTTCAGGTTCAATTTTATGCTGATCTTCCACCTATGATGGTATACACGCATCCTGCTCTTCCAACTGTATGGACACTTGTGCTGGTATCCAAGCTTCTTGCTCTTCTAACTGTGAGGACCCTTGTACTGGTGCACACGCTTCCTCCTCTTCCGACTGTGAGGACACCTGCGCTGGCATGCGCCCGTTCAGTTCTTCCGACTGCGAAGACACTTGTGCTGGTATACAAGCTTCTTGCTCTTCATACTGTGAAGATCCTGGCTCACATGCTTCCTCCTCTTCCAACTGTGAGGATACCTGCGCTGACATATGCACGTCGAGCTCTTTCGGTGCTGACAACTGTGCTGAAAAACGTGCATCTTGCGCTGCGAACTGCTCTTCCAAATGCGTTGACAATCGCGTTTCCATTTGAGACATACGTGTATCCTGTTCTTTAAATAGTGTCGATATTTGTGTTGACATTTGCGATATTGCGACAAAAACCATGTTTATGTCCACAATCTTTGACTAGCATTGACCCTCTTCCTTTTCTTCTATCTTTGTTGTCTCTTCTTCTAATTCCATGTGAAAGACATATTCCTCCACATGAATGTTTTCCGCCTCCATGGCCTCTCTCAACCGTGATTGTAATTCAGTTTTTAATCCATTTGTCGCCAAACCCCGTTGCTCCAGCTCCTTTTTCAGTTGTGGAATCTTCAGATCGTTAAACTTGGCCATTTTCAAATAATTATCTATTTGGGAATTTATTTGACAATCCCACTTCTGACACCAATTGTAACGGATTTCTCGATAAATCGTCTACCTGTAACTCACTCTTGAGTTCGATCACTGGATTGTTAAATAAAAGTCCCAATATAATGGCTACACACTTATCTTTATTTCTAATTCCAACAACTTAACACTTATTGCTCATTATTCGAGTTTACAACTTCTTGCTAATAGCTTGATTGCTCTTATCACGACAACACTCTAACTAGAACTGTGTTTGCTGCACAATCTGGCAGCCCTTATATAGTAAATCTATAACAAAACATTGCTTCTAGAACATTTTCGCAACTACGAATTCGCTAACCAGTTGCTTCTGGAAGTTTATCGTTGATTCGATTTAGTTCTATCATCCGTGTTCGTCACAGTATATTGGATTTTCTTATTTTGGCATGTTTATATTACAATATGTTTAGAATGTCGGTAGTTTTTCTCTCTCTCACCTAAGGTTTCTCCCATTCAATTGGAAATTACAGAAAAGCCTATGTATTACTAATGTTGCCCTTTAACTAAAGGAACAATAAACATTTTTCACCAAAATCGTTTCAGAAGATTAGGACCAAACTGTTGCTGACCATAAATCCGGCATAGCTGAAAATTGTCAGTAATGACTGAAATGCTATCAGAAGTGAAAAATTCTTTTGCGCAGTAGATAATATAATTTTTATTTCTTTAATAAATTTCAAACTTTTAATCAAAATTAGTTATAATAATATACTTAAATATAAAAAGGAATACAAGAAAAAATATAATAAAATAAGAAAATGTAAAAATTATTTTTCATTTGATGCCATCTCCTCCTCTCAATAGCTCTGCGTACGTCTTTCTCCAATCAGTGAATAGTTCTGAATTTAAAAAGTACTGACATATCAAATGTGAGTGTATTGGCGAACCCATTAGCAGTTTCTTGTAGGGTACCAATTATGGAATGTAATCAAATTGTCAACTGACATTTAGGGCTCGCAAAATATGTCTTCTAATATTATCGATTAAACTAGAGCAGGCGCCGATTATAATGAGTGGACTGTAAGTTTTCAAAGGGTTTTCAGCAAAAACTGTGTTTTCGTTTGACAGATTTTGTATGGATGAAAACACAAGTTTTCGCCTGAAAACCTCTTTTGTCTATGAAAACACGAATTTTGTGTCGGTGCGAACATAGTATTGGAGTAATACTTTTTGCATTCTTCAAAAGAATTGACCACCTTTATCTTAAAGTGAAAAATAACAATTATTTTTTGCACAGTATTAAAAACAATTGTAGTTTCCAGTGAGGACTTTGCCATGTCGTTTACCACTTAATTTAAAGAATGACTACTGCAAAGAACCACAAATGCCCGTGGATTGGTTCTTTTAATCCTGGCTTTAACTCCACTTTCAATACCTTTCATATTAGATCCATTATCGTACCCTTGCCCTCTTATCCAAGTGCTGGTCATTGTTCTACGATAATTTCTGTTAGGGCCAGACCTGTTGATTTCTCGATTGGTATAAATCCTAAAAAACTTTCATTTATTACAATTTCTGAATGTTCTTGAATGGTCTTGTGATTGAATAATATAAAAGGTACCTAATTATCATGGTCATCTGCTCAGTTTTACTAGCGTCTGGACTACGATCTAAAATAATAGATAACGATCTAAAATAGAATAATATTTCGACGTAATGATAGCTTCCATAATATAATGTTTTTTTTATGCCGTCTGAAATTGTATTAATAAACTCATTTTTAATTTTTTTACTTAAGTAGGTTGCTTGTTTCTCCTCTTTTTTCAAAACTCTGCGTACATGTTCCTGCATAGCGGGATCAAATTCGGCTAACAACTCTACTAGTATTAAAAAATTACCATTGTTATGTTGATACAGACTATCATAAATACCTTGAAAAGCCAAGCTATTTTTAGCCAACATTTTGATGATTGAACCAATTCGTAATAATATTCTATTCCAGTGTTCTATTTCTGATTTAATTATCCTCTGGGACACGGCGTACGACACGATTTGAGCCTACGTGAAAGTTCTACCCAAGATTTTACTGCTTTTACATGGTCTCGTGATGTCTCAGGATATTTAAGCATATCACCTACATGACTCCAATTTTTGTAGCCATCTTCAGATTGACCGGAAGTTATAGTTGTATTAAAGATTTTACAACAAAAGCAATACAATAAATTTTTTGCCACAGCATATGCAAGCCAATCTCTTAAAATTTCTTCACCGTTATTAAGCTTTCTCTTATAGTATCTCGAAGTAAATCTCTGACCATTGGTATCTTGTGGAAATTGAAATTCATACAGTGGGTCTGGAGAACCTATTTACCAAATATATTATTTCTGTGTATGTTAATCTATTGGGCCACGTAGCTGGGTCGACATCTACAATAGATGTTAACTCTGTAGAAACACTTGGACTTGCAATAGCACCTTCACCTACAATAGCAGTTTCACCTGTCATAGCCTCTTCCCCTGTAATAGCACTTTCACCTGTAATAGCGCTTGACCCAGAAGTAGAAGCACCAGGTTCACAGATTATATTGGAGTCGGACGTATGTTCTTCTCGAGGTTTAAGTGGAATTTCAGCTATAGCTCCGGTTTCTGGTATGGGTGATGATGGTCTGTTTAGATCACCTTTCTTCAAAATGGACTCTAATGCCACTGCTTGCTTTTGTCGCTCTGGGTCTTTTTCAAGTCTTCGTTTTTTATATTGGTGTCTCGACAAGCGTGATCTACCGTCAGCCTTTCTGTACGGTAAAAAAATTATATGAAATAAATTTACATACCTCTTAAAACATTTTTAACATATCTTGCGGTCAATATCAAATTAGGTGTGTTCAGTATTACGTTTTTTCTTACGTATTACAATTTAATTTATAAAATAGATAGGTACTTACGTAGTAAATTCACATGCGCGCTTCAATATTTATATGATTAATTTTCCGCATAAAAGCACGTCACTTTCAAATTTAAGAATAGAACCAACTTGTAGGCTTAGCATATATATCACTTAAATGTATTAAACCTTTTAATTCTGTATCAGTTATTAACGGCTACATTGTTTTTAAATATGACGAAAATTTGTTTCTAGGGAAGAACATTTTTACTAGGTGTCTGTTAAATAAGTAATGAAAAATTAGTTTAATTGTTTGCTTATATATTATGTTTAAGGAATTTTTCTAAAATGTCTTGTTGTGTTGTGTGTGGGGAAATCCCCTCAAACATAAAATAGACTGAGAGTTGCCAGTTCAGAAATGTGAAATCGGCAGAAAATTCGGATGATTTTTTTGTATCCTAGTTTCTAAGTTCTAGTCTAGTTAGTACCTTATTTCCCCTTTAGGTATTTCCTCTTCTTAGTGTTCCACAAAAGTTCAAAAGTATCGACACTTTACTCGATACCAGTATCGTATCAGATTTATAGGTACTGGGAAATGAATCGATACTAAACTATCGACATTGATAGGTATCAAGTACTTTTCAATATATTTTTAAAACTTGCTTTTGAGTAATATCCGTAATATAAAATATTATCCGAGAAATTTCGGAGCTTAGAGTTCAGAACTTATCACTACACCATTACAACACCTCCGTCTTGCAGGGATACGAAAGTCGGTGTCTACTCGTAACGAAAATTTTGGCATAATCTTGCTAAACGGCAATTACTATCGCGTTATAATAGATACGTAATAGAGGTGTCATATATTCGGGAAGCACTATGTACATGTGCTCATATACGTGCATCTTGCGCTGCGAATTCTTAAAATTTTATCGACATTTGCGTTGACATCCGCGATATTGCAGCAAAAACCATGTTCATGTCCACAACCTTTGACAAGCATTGAGCCTCTTCTTTTGCTTCTATCTTCGTAGTCTCTTCCTCCAACTCCAACTGAAACACATAATCATCAACACCAATGTTTTCCGCTTCCATGGCCTCCCGCAAACGTGATTGTAATTCCGTCTTTACTCTATTTGTCACCGAACCACGTTTTTCCTACTCCTGTTTCAGTTGTGGAATCTTCAAATCGTCAAACTCTGCCATTTTAAAACAATTCCCTCTTTGGGATTTCTCGATAAATCGTTTACCTTGTAACTCACTCTTGAGTTCGATAATTGGATTGCTAAATTCAAGTCCCAATTTAATGCTATACATTTATCTTTTTTTCTTATTCCAATAAATTTATTCGATCTTACAACTTCTAGAACTGTGTTTGCTGCATAATCCGACAGCTCTTATATAGTAGATCTTGAACAAAACTTTGCCTCAAGAGCATTCTGGCAACTAGGAATTAACTGTCTAGTTGCTTCTGGCAATTTATCGTTGATTCGATTTTGTTATATCATTCATGTTCGTCACAATATATAGTCATAGATATACATATTGTAACGGATTTCTCGATAAATCGTCTACCTGTAACTCACTCTTGAGTTCGATCACTGGATTGTTAAATAAAAGTCCCAATTTAATGGCTACACACTTATATTTTTTTCTTATTCCAACAACTTAACACTTATTGCTCGTTATTTGAGCTAACAACTTCTTGCTTATGTCTCAATTGTTCTTATCACGACAACGTTCTAACTAGAACTGTCTTTTCTGCACTGTCCGGCAGCCCTTATATAGTAAATCTGTTACAAAACATTGCTTCTAGAACATTCTGGCAACTACGAATTCGCTAACTAGTTGCTTCTGGCAGTTTATCGTTGATTCGATTTTGTTCTATCATCCGTGTTCGTCACAATATTATTACCAAAGCCGACTGATTGGCGCTATCACACGTTCAATATTTAATGTGATATTTGGATCGTGATCATAATTAATGATTGATGGATCACGAGTGAATGCTACACGTTCAATAAATATCTCGTCAGTATTTATTCGAAATAAATCCAGTTGTTAAAACCAGTGTGTTAAAAATATTTTTGCTTAGTATTTGTTTAATTTTATCCGGGTTTTTGATGAAATGTCGAAAGAAAACTGAAGAAAAGTTTTTAAGGTTTTGAAGAAAAACATTCAAAGACAGCGCTCGATAAAAAAAAAATGTTGCAACCATTGTAAAGAATTCCACCGATCTTAGAAAATACTAAAAAAATTTTATATGTGTAAATATAAATTTAAAAAAAATTTTGAGAAAATTAGCATGTCTTTTTATTATAAATAATAATTTGTTCCGTCGTATCGTGAATTTACATACAAAATGTCGTTGATGTCGCGATCAATATTTAATGTTTAACGCGCGATCCACAATCCGCGATCCGCATTTCAAAATATTTTATGATATGGCGATCCTGGATCTCGTTTAAATATAATGAAGTCGTCTTCAATTGCATCCCTACAAGCGGAAATCTACTAGCAAACGTGTTCGCGACTTGTTATTGTTTACAGAGAGTGGGAAAAAAGTAACACATCGCCATTTGATGTTCAATAATTCTCTCGCTCTATCCAATCGTTATTATGTCATGTAGTTTCGTTGTAAGTTACCTTTTATATGCGTTTGTTATTTTTTGGGTAACAGAATGACATACATTGGTTATCAAATCTGTTTACAGTCTGTTGAAGGTAATAAATTCTTTTGTTAGAGAATATGTTACCTATGTGTTATCCATAACAGAAGTATTTGTTCCCAAAATTTCGGTTAGTGATATCGTTTTGATTAGCAGTTTGCTACCTTTAAGATAAAAACTTGTTAGCGTATTTGTAATCTATTTGTTGGCTTTAACAAGCATAACTGTTGCCTCGATTTGTTACATAATTTATTACCTGTTTGTTTCTTTTAACAAATTCGTATTTTAGCTTATCGGTTACCTTCTTGTTGACATAACCAATTCCAATTTTGTTAAATAAAATTCAATATTTTTTTATATTCTTTGTCTTTATTTTATTGAAAAACGTATTTACTTACTATCTTATTACTAACTAATTATTCAAATATCTTAAACGTGTACATATTGATATATACTATGTTACACATATGTATATAGGTTAAATATAAGTATTAACACTTAAATTGTATACTTAAAGAAGTACATTTAACAATATATTTATATATACTACAATTATAAAGCTACATGCATACAAAATATCTGGTTCAATGAGTTTAGCCTCCCTCTACATGTACTCACCACTCTATCCGGAAGAATTATTATAAAACACTGTTCTTATATGACGGAATAAATCAAAACTTATTACTTGTATAAAATATATCGCGATACCGAGTTTTTCTTAAAAATCAAACAACTTTAATTATAAATCAGTGGTGTGTGATCCTCCATAAATTGTGTACCTTAAGCGCCGGTTTCATTTGTGTAACATAATTTTGTTTAAAATCCTACATTTCAGCTATTACAGCATAGGAAATAACATTGGTGCGACGATTCACATCGGTTATCTGGTCATTGCTCATCTTTTGCATAGATGTTAACCAATCGCATTCGTGTTTAAATAATGTCAGGAAAACTGTTCAGGACGCCTCTGAAATAAAAAATACATAGAAAATGAAACTATTTATGAACGAGATTGACAAGCGAGGCAGCAATTAGATTAATTACTCTAATACCAGTTAGGAGGTACTGAAATATTGGCTTTTGGGTATCTTCAAGATAGGCACAAGGTTCTTTCATTCCTTAGGTATATGTAACTAAAAAGAGACTAACTTTCGTGTCGTATTGACTGTAGAACTAAAAACGGTTTGTGAATGGTATCGAGTCCAATTTATGGTTTAACTTTCCGATCCGAGGCGAACTTTACGCCCAACACTTTGCGATAACGGTGTTGTTTTTAAGGGTGCACGACGCTCGTCTCTATTTAAGGCCTTTGCCAGGTCCCACCTGCCATCACCAATACGTTGCAGTTATTTTTCACATTATGTTTCATAACGTTTCGCCGTGTCATTGGATAATGCTAAGAGATATGGCCCAACAATAAGGGACTCCTACATGTGTGTCATGTTCGGCTTTCCTTATGCTTGATTTCAACATCTTGTCATAGTAGCAGGTCAAAAAATGATGCCACACTTCGCATTGTCACAGTACCGGATGACGACAAGCCCAATATACAAAATCTTGCAATAGAATCTGTCGATGCTCCACAAATCGTTCTTTGTAACGTTTACAAATTATGAGTGAAAATGAGGCAAAATCTCTCCAACAAACGATGGTATACCAATACCAATCAAAATCCATGTATCGTCTTGAACCTCCAGCATAATTATGTTTAAATTGCATTTTTATCTATCTAAAACATAATTAGTTAACTAACTATATTTGTTCACTTTTTAAAGTTACTAATTAATAATTTACTCACCTGAATTTGTTTTATTCTAGGAATGCAATTTTTCCGCAATGCTGCAAGTTTTCTGTAACACTAAAAGTTTTGGTTATAAAAACAAAACGCATACCACAATGCGTACCTTACTGATCGGTTTTGTGTCGCGTTTTTCGATGTATAAAGTTAAACAAATTATTCTTACAATATAAATATAATTAGTTTTACAACATATTTATAAAAAGAAGAACTCACCTCTCTAAAAACCAAAGCGCCGATTATAATGAGTGGAATGTAAGTTTTCAAAGGGTTTTCAGCAAAAACTGTGTTTTCGTTTGACAGATTTTGTATGGATGAAAACACAAGTTTTCGCGTGAAAACCTCTTTTGTCTATGAGAACACGAATTTTGTGTCGGTGCGAACATAGTATTGGAGTAATACCTTTTGCATTCTTCAAAAGAATTGACCGCCTTCATCTTAAAGTGAAAAATAACAATTATTTTTTGCACAGTATTAAAAACAATTGTAGTTTCCAGTGAGGACTTTGCCATGTCGTTTACCACTTAATTTAAAGAATGACTACTGCAAAGAACCACCAATGCCCGTGGATTGGTTCTTTTAATCCTGGCTTTAACTCCACTTTCAATACCTTTCATATTAGATCCATTATCGTACCCTTGCCCTCTTATCCAAGTGCTGGTCATTGTTCTACGATAATTTCTGTTAGGGCCAGACCTGTTGATTTCTCGATTGGTATAAATCCTAAAAAACTTTCATTTATTACAATTTCTGAATGTTCTTGAATGGTCTTGTGATTGAATAATATAAAAGGTACCTAATTATCATGGTCATCTGCTCAGTTTTACTAGCGTCTGGAGTACGATCTAAAATAATAGAATAATATTTCGACGTAATGATAGCTTCCATAATATAATGTTTTTTTTATGCCTTCTGAAATTGTATTAATAAACTCATTTTTAATATTTTTACTTAAGTAGGTTGCTTGTTTCTCCTCTTTTTTCAAAACTCTGCGTACATGTTCCTGCATAGCGGGATCAAATTCGGCTAACAACTCTACTAGTATTAAAAAATTACCATTGTTATGTTGATACATACTATCATAAATACCTTGAAAAGCCAAGCTATTTTTAGCCAACATTTTGATAATTGAACCAATTCGTAACAATATTCTATTCCAGTGTTCTATTTCTGATTTAATTATCCTCTGGGACACGGCGTACGACACGATTTGAGCCAACGTGAAAGTTCTACCCAAGATTTTACTGCTTTTACATGGTCTCGTGATGTCTCAGGAGATTTAAGCATATCACCTACATGACTCCAATTTTTGTAGCCATCTTCAGATTGACCGGAAGTTATAGTTGTATTAAAGATTTTACAACAAAAGCAATAAAATAAATTTTTTGCCACAGAATATGCAAGCCAATCTCTTAAAATTTCTTCACCGTTATTAAGCTTTCTCTTATAGTATCTCGAAGTAAATCTCTGACCATTGGTATCTTGTGGAAATTGAAATTCATACAGTGGGTCTGGAGAACCTATTTACCAAATATATTATTTCTGTGTATGTTAATCTATTGGGCCACGTAGCTGGGTCGACATCTACAATAGATGTTAACTCTGTAGAAACACTTGGACTTGCAATAGCACCTTCACCTACAATAGCAGTTTCACCTGTCATAGCCTCTTCCCCTGTAATAGCACTTTCACCTGTAATAGCGCTTGACCCAAAAGTAGAAGCACCAGGTTCACAGATTATATTGGAGTCGGACGTATGTTCTTCTCGAGGTTTAAGTGGAATTTCAGCTATAGCTCCGGTTTCTGGTATGGGTGATGATGGTCTGTTTAGATCACCTTTCTTCAAAATGGACTCTAATGCCACTGCTTGCTTTTGTCGCTCTGGGTCTTTTTCAAGTCTTCGTTTTTTATATTGGTGTCTCGACAAGCGTGATCTACCGTCAGCCTTTCTGTACGGTAAAAAAATTATATGAAATAAATTTACATACCTCTTAAAACATTTTTAACATATCTTGCGGTCAATATCAAATTAGGTGTGTTCAATATTACGTTTTTTCTTACGTATTACAATTTAATTTATAAAATAGATAGGTACTTACGTAGTAAATTCACATGCGCGCTTCAATATTTATATGATTAATTTTCCGCATAAAAGCACGTCACTTTCAAATTTAAGAATAGAACCAACTTGTAGGCTTAGCATATATATCACTTAAATGTATTAAACCTTTTAATTCTGTATCAGTTATTAACGGCTACATTGTTTTTGAATATGACGAAAATTTGTTTCTAGGGCAGAACATTTTTACTAGGTGTCTGTTAAATAAGTAATGAAAAATTAGTTTAATTGTTTGCTTATATATTATGTTTAAGGAATTTTTCTAAAATGTCTTGTTGTGTTGTGTGTGGGGAAATCCCCTCAAACATAAAATAGACTGAGAGTTGCCAGTTCAGAAATGTGAAATCGGCAGAAAATTCGGATGATTTTTTTGTATCCTAGTTTCTAAGTTCTAGTCTAGTTAGTTCCTTATTTCCCCTTTAGGTATTTCCTCTTCTTAGTGTTCCACAAAAGTTCAAAAGTATCGACACTTTACTCGATACCAGTATCGTATCAGATTTATAGGTACTGGGAAATGAATCGATACTAAACTATCGACATTGATAGGTATCAAGTACTTTTCAATATATTTTTAAAACTTGCTTTTGAGTAATATCCGTAATATAAAATAATATCCGAGAAATTTCGGAGCTTAGAGTTCAGAACTTATCACTACACCATCACAACACCTCCGTCTTGCGGGGATATGAAAGTCGGTGTATACTCCTAACGAAAATTTTGGCATAATCTTGCTAAACGGCAATTACTATCGCGTTATAATAGATACGTAATAGAGGTGTCATATATTCGGGAAGCACTATGTACATGTGCTGATATACGTGCATCTTGCGCTGCGAACTCTTAAAATTTTGTCGACATTTGCGTTGACATCCGCGATATTGCAGCAAAAACCATGTTCATGTCCACAACCTTTGACAAGCATTGAGCCTCTTCTTTTGCTTCTATCTTCGTAGTCTCTTCCTCCAACTCCAACTGAAACACATAATCGTCAACACCAATGTTTTCCGCTTCCATGGCCTCCCGCAAACGTGATTGTAATTCCGTCTTTACTCTATTTGTCACCGAACCACGTTTTTCCTACTCCTTTTTCAGTTGTGGAATCTTCAAATCGTCAAACTCTGCCATTTTAAAACAATTCCCTCTTTGGGATTTCTCGATAAATCGTTTACCTTGTAACTCACTCTTGAGTTCGATAATTGGATTGCTAAATTCAAGTCCCAATTTAATGCTATACATTTATCTTTTTTCCTTATTCCAATAAATTTATTCGATCTTACAACTTCTAGAACTGTGTTTGCTGCATAATCCGACAGCTCTTATATAGTAGATCTTGAACAAAACTTTGCCTCAAGAGCATTCTGGCAACTAGGAATTAACTGTCTAGTTGCTTCTGGCAATTTATCGTTGATTCGATTTTGTTATATCATTCATGTTCGTCACAATATATAGTCATAGATATACATATTGTAACGGATTTCTCGATAAATCGTCTACCTGTAACTCACTGTTGAGTTCGATCACTGGATTGATAAATAAAAGGCCCAATTTAATGGCTACACACTTATCTATATTTCTTATTCCAACAACTTAACACTTATTGCTCGTTATTTGAGCTAACAACTTCTTGCTTATGTCTCAATTGTTCTTATCACGACAACGTTCTAACTAGAACTGTCTTTTCTGCACTGTCCGGCAGCCCTTATATAGTAAATCTGTTACAAAACATTGCTTCTAGAACATTCTGGCAACTACGAATTCGCTAACTAGTTGCTTCTGGCAGTTTATCGTTGATTCGATTTTGTTCTATCATCCGTGTTCGTCACAATATTATTACCAAAGCCGACTGATTGGCGCTATCACACGTTCAATATTTAATGTGATATTTGGATCGTGATCATAATTAATGATTGATGGATCACGAGTGAATGCTACACGTTCAATAAATATCTCGTCAGTATTTATTCGAAATAAATCCAGTTGTTAAAACCAGTGTGTTAAAAATATTTTTGCTTAGTATTTGTTTAATTTTATCCGGGTTTTTGATGAAATGTCGAAAGAAAACTGAAGAAAAGTTTTTAAGGTTTTGAAGAAAAACATTCAAAGACAGCGCTCGATAAAAAAAAAATGTTGCAACCATTGTAAAGAATTCCACCGATCTTAGAAAATACTAAAAAAATTTTATATGTGTAAATATAAATTTAAAAAAAATTTTGAGAAAATTAGCATGTCTTTTTATTATAAATAATAATTTGTTCCGTCGTATCGTGAATTTACATACAAAATGTCGTTGATGTCGCGATCAATATTTAATGTTTAACGCGCGATCCACAATCCGCGATCCGCATTTCAAAATATTTTATGATATGGCGATCCTGGATCTCGTTTAAATATAATGAAGTCGTCTTCAATTGCATCCCTACAAGCGGAAATCTACTAGCAAACGTGTTCGCGACTTGTTATTGTTTACAGAGAGTGGGAAAAAAGTAACACATCGCCATTTGATGTTCAATAATTCTCTCGCTCTATCCAATCGTTATTATGTCATGTAGTTTCGTTGTAAGTTACCTTTTATATGCGTTTGTTATTTTTTGGGTAACAGAATGACATACATTGGTTATCAAATCTGTTTACAGTCTGTTGAAGGTAATAAATTCTTTTGTTAGAGAATATGTTACCTATGTGTTATCCATAACAGAAG
Source organism: Bactrocera oleae (assembly GCF_042242935.1). NCBI lineage: Eukaryota > Metazoa > Arthropoda > Insecta > Diptera > Tephritidae > Bactrocera > Bactrocera oleae. Next base: position 54,375,242 of record NC_091537.1, on the reverse strand, counting down.
TATTTGTTCCCAAAATTTCGGTTAGTGATATCGTTTTGATTAGCAGTTTGCTACCTTTAAGATAAAAACTTGTTAGCGTATTTGTAATCTATTTGTTGGCTTTAACAAGCATAACTGTTGCCTCGATTTGTTACATAATTTATTACCTGTTTGTTTCTTTTAACAAATTCGTATTTTAGCTTATCGGTTACCTTCTTGTTGACATAACCAATTCCAATTTTGTTAAATAAAATTCAATATTTTTTTATATTCTTTGTCTTTATTTTATTGAAAAACGTATTTACTTACTATCTTATTACTAACTAATTATTCAAATATCTTAAACGTGTACATATTGATATATACTATGTTACACATATGTATATAGGTTAAATATAAGTATTAACACTTAAATTGTATACTTAAAGAAGTACATTTAACAATATATTTATATATACTACAATTATAAAGCTACATGCATACAAAATATCTGGTTCAATGAGTTTAGCCTCCCTCTACATGTACTCACCACTCTATCCGGAAGAATTATTATAAAACACTGTTCTTATATGACGGAATAAATCAAAACTTATTACTTGTATAAAATATATCGCGATACCGAGTTTTTCTTAAAAATCAAACAACTTTAATTATAAATCAGTGGTGTGTGATCCTCCATAAATTGTGTACCTTAAGCGCCGGTTTCATTTGTGTAACATAATTTTGTTTAAAATCCTACATTTCAGCTATTACAGCATAGGAAATAACATTGGTGCGACGATTCACATCGGTTATCTGGTCATTGCTCATCTTTTGCATAGATGTTAACCAATCGCATTCGTGTTTAAATAATGTCAGGAAAACTGTTCAGGACGCCTCTGAAATAAAAAATACATAGAAAATGAAACTATTTATGAACGAGATTGACAAGCGAGGCAGCAATTAGATTAATTACTCTAATACCAGTTAGGAGGTACTGAAATATTGGCTTTTGGGTATCTTCAAGATAGGCACAAGGTTCTTTCATTCCTTAGGTATATGTAACTAAAAAGAGACTAACTTTCGTGTCGTATTGACTGTAGAACTAAAAACGGTTTGTGAATGGTATCGAGTCCAATTTATGGTTTAACTTTCCGATCCGAGGCGAACTTTACGCCCAACACTTTGCGATAACGGTGTTGTTTTTAAGGGTGCACGACGCTCGTCTCTATTTAAGGCCTTTGCCAGGTCCCACCTGCCATCACCAATACGTTGCAGTTATTTTTCACATTATGTTTCATAACGTTTCGCCGTGTCATTGGATAATGCTAAGAGATATGGCCCAACAATAAGAGACTCCTACATGTGTGTCATGTTCGGCTTTCCTTATGCTTGATTTCAACATCTTGTCATAGTAGCAGGTCAAAAAATGATGCCACACTTCGCATTGCCACAGTACCGGATGACGACAAGCCCAATATACAAAATCTTGCAATAGAATCTGTCGATGCTCCACAAATCGTTCTTTGTAACGTTTACAAATTATGAGTGAAAATGAGGCAAAATCTCTCCAACAAACGATGGTATACCAATACCAATCAAAATCCATGTATCGTCTTGAACCTCCAACATAATTATGTTTAAATTGCATTTTTATCTATCTAAAACATAATTTCTTATATTAAATATTAGTTAACTAACTATATTTGTTCACTTTTTAAAGTTACTAATTAATAATTTACTCACCTGAATTTGTTTTATTCTAGGAATGCAATTTTTCCGCAATGCTGCAAGTTTTCTGTAACACTAAAAGTTTTGGTTATAAAAACAAAACGCATACCACAATGCGTACCTTACTGATCGGTTTTGTGTCGCGTTTTTCGATGTATAAAGTTAAACAAATTATTCTTACAATATAAATATAATTAGTTTTACAACATATTTATAAAAAGAAGAACTCACCTCTCTAAAAGCCAAAGCGCCGATGGAATGTAAGTTTTCAAAGGGTTTTCAGCAAAAACTGTGTTTTCGTTTGACAGATTTTGTATGGATGAAAACACAAGTTTTCGCGTGAAAACCTCTTTTGTCTATGAAAACACGAATTTTGTGTCGGTGCGAACATAGTATTGGAGTAATACCTTTTGCATTCTTCAAAAGAATTGACCGCCTTCATCTTAAAGTGAAAAATAACAATTATTTTTTGCACAGTATTAAAAACAATTGTAGTTTCCAGTGAGGACTTTGCCATGTCGTTTACCACTTAATTTAAAGAATGACTACTGCAAAAAACCACCAATGCCCGTGGATTGGTTCTTTTAATCCTGGCTTTAACTCCACTTTCAATACCTTTCATATTAGATCCATTATCGTACCCTTGCCCTCTTATCCAAGTGCTGGTCATTGTTCTACGATAATTTCTGTTAGGGCCAGACCTGTTGATTTCTCGATTGGTATAAATCCTAAAAAACTTTCATTTATTACAATTTCTGAATGTTCTTGAATGGTCTTGTGATTGAATAATATAAAAGGTACCTAATTATCATGGTCATCTGCTCAGTTTTACTAGCGTCTGGAGTACGATCTAAAATAATAGAATAATATTTCGACGTAATGATAGCTTCCATAATATAATGTTTTTTTATGCCGTCTGAAATTGTATTAATAAACTCATTTTTAATTTTTTTACTTAAGTAGGTTGCTTGTTTCTCCTCTTTTTTCAAAACTCTGCGTACATGTTCCTGCATAGCGGGATCAAATTCGGCTAACAACTCTACTAGTATTAAAAAATTACCATTGTTATGTTGATACAGACTATCATAAATACCTTGAAAAGCCAAGCTATTTTTAGCCAACATTTTGATAATTGAACCAATTCGTAACAATATTCTATTCCAGTGTTCTATTTCTGATTTAATTATCCTCTGGGACACGGCGTACGACACGATTTGAGCCAACGTGAAAGTTCTACCCAAGATTTTACTGCTTTTACATGGTCTCGTGATGTCTCAGGAGATTTAAGCATATCACCTACATGACTCCAATTTTTGTAGCCATCTTCAGATTGACCGGAAGTTATAGTTGTATTAAAGATTTTACAACAAAAGCAATAAAATAAATTTTTTGCCACAGAATATGCAAGCCAATCTCTTAAAATTTCTTCACCGTTATTAAGCTTTCTCTTATAGTATCTCGAAGTAAATCTCTGACCATTGGTATCTTGTGGAAATTAAAATTCATACAGTGGGTCTGGAGAACCTATTTACCAAATATATTATTTCTGTGTATGTTAATCTATTGGGCCACGTAGCTGGGTCGACATCTACAATAGATGTTAACTCTGTAGAAACACTTGGACTTGCAATAGCACCTTCACCTACAATAGCAGTTTCACCTGTCATAGCCTCTTCCCCTGTAATAGCACTTTCACCTGTAATAGCGCTTGACCTAAAAGTAGAAGCACCAGGTTCACAGATTATATTGGAGTCGGACGTATGTTCTTCTCGAGGTTTAAGTGGAATTTCAGCTATAGCTCCGGTTTCTGGTATGGGTGATGATGGTCTGTTTAGATCACCTTTCTTCAAAATGGACTCTAATGCCACTGCTTGCTTTTGTCGCTCTGGGTCTTTTTCAAGTCTTCGTTTTTTATATTGGTGTCTCGACAAGCGTGATCTACCGTCAGCCTTTCTGTACGGTAAAAAAATTATATGAAATAAATTTACATACCTCTTAAAACATTTTTAACATATCTTGCGGTCAATATCAAATTAGGTGTGTTCAATATTACGTTTTTTCTTACGTATTACAATTTAATTTATAAAATAGATAGGTACTTACGTAGTAAATTCACATGCGCGCTTCAATATTTATATGATTAATTTTCCGCATAAAAGCACGTCACTTTCAAATTTAAGAATAGAACCAACTTGTAGGCTTAGCATATATATCACTTAAATGTATTAAACCTTTTAATTCTGTATCAGTTATTAACGGCTACATTGTTTTTGAATATGACGAAAATTTGTTTCTAGGGCAGAACATTTTTACTAGGTGTCTGTTAAATAAGTAATGAAAAATTAGTTTAATTGTTTGCTTATATATTATGTTTAAGGAATTTTTCTAAAATGTCTTGTTGTGTTGTGTGTGGGGAAATCCCCTCAAACATAAAATAGACTGAGAGTTGCCAGTTCAGAAATGTGAAATCGGCACAAAATTCGGATGATTTTTTTGTATCCTAGTTTCTAAGTTCTAGTCTAGTTAGTTCCTTATTTCCCCTTTAGGTATTTCCTCTTCTTAGTGTTCCACGACAGTATCGACACTTTACTCGATACCAGTAATGTATCAGATTTATAGGTACTGGGAAATGAATCGATACTAAACTATCGACATTGATAGGTATCAAGTACTTTTCAATATATTTTTAAAACTTGCTTTTGAGTAATATCCGTAATATAAAATAATATCCGAGAAATTTCGGAGCTTAGAGTTCAGAACTTATCACTACACCATCACAACACCTCCGTCTTGCAGGGATACGAAAGTCGGTGTCTACTCGTAACGAAAATTTTGGCATAATTTTGCTGAACGGCAATTACTATCGCGTTATAATAGATACGTAATAGAGGTGTCATATATTTGGGAAGCACTAAGTACATGTGCTGATATACGTGCATCTTGCGCTGCGAACTCTTAAAATTTTGTCGACATTTGCGTTGACATCCGCGATATTGCAGCAAAAACCATGTTCATGTCCACAACCTTTGACAAGCATTGAGCCTCTTCTTTTGCTTCTATCTTCGTAGTCTCTTCCTCCAACTCCAACTGAAACACATAATCGTCAACACCAATGTTTTCCGCTTCCATGGCCTCCCGCAAACGTGATTGTAATTCCGACTTTACTCCATTTGTCACCGAACCACGTTTTTCCTACTCCTTTTTCAGTTGTGGAATCTTCAAATCGTCAAACTCTGCCATTTTAAAACAATTCCCTCTTTGGGATTTCTCGATAAATCGTTTACCTTGTAACTCACTCTTGAGTTCGATTATTGGATTGTTAAATTCAAGTCCCAATTTAATGCTATACATTTATCTTTTTTTCTTATTCCAATAAATTTATTCGATCTTACAACTTCTAGAACTGTGTTTGCTGCATAATCCGACAGCTCTTATATAGTAGATCTTGAACAGAACTTTGCCTCAAGAGCATTCTGGCAACTAGGAATTAACTGTCTAGTTGCTTCTGGCAATTTATTGTTGATTCGATTTTGTTATATCATTCATGTTCGTCACAATATATAGTCATAGATATACATATTGTAACGGATTTCTCGATAAATCGTCTACCTGTAACTCACTCTTGAGTTCGATCACTGGATTGATAAATAAAAGTCCCAATTTAATGGCTACACACTTATCTATATTTCTTATTCCAACAACTTAACACTTATTGCTCGTTATTTGAGCTAACAACTTCTTGCTTATGTCTCAATTGTTCTTATCACGACAACGTTCTAACTATAACTGTCTTTTCTGCACTGTCCGGCAGCCCTTATATAGTAAATCTGTAACAAAACATTGCTTCTAGAACATTCTGGCAACTACGAATTCGCTAACTAGTTGCTTCTGGCAGTTTATCGTTGATTCGATTTTGTTCTATCATCCGTGTTCGTAACAAATTATTTCCAAAGCCGACTGATTGGCGCTATCACACGTTCAATATTTAATGTGATATTTGGATCGTGATCATAATTAATGATTGATGGATCACGAGTGAATGCTACACGTTCAATAAATATCTCGTCAGTATTTATTCGAAATAAATCCAGTTGTTAAAACCAGTGTGTTAAAAATATTTTTGCTTAGTATTTGTTTAATTTTATCCTGGTTTTTGATGAAATGTCGAAAGAAAACTGAAGAAAAGTGTTTAAGGTTTTGAAGAAAAACATTCAAAGACAGCGCTCGATAAAAAAAAAATGTTGCAACCATTGTAAAGAATTCCACGGATCTTAGAAAATACTAAAAAAATTTTATATGTGTAAATATAAATTTAAAAAAAATTTTGAGAGAATTAGCATGTCTTTTTATTATAAATAATAATTTGTTCCGTCGTATCGTGAATTTACATACAAAATGTCGTTGATGTCGCGATCAATATTTAATGTTTAACGCGCGATCCACAATCCGCGATCCGCATTTCCAAATATTTTATGATATGGCGATCCTGGATCTCGTTTAAATATAATGAAGTCGTCTTCAATTACATCCCTACAAGCGGATATCTACTAGCAAACGTGTTCGCGACTTGTTATTGTTCACAGAGAGTGGGAAAAAAGTAACACATCGCCATTTGATGTTCAATAATTCTCTCGCTCTATCCAATCGTTATTATGTCATGTAGTTTCGTTGTAAGTTACCTTTTATATGCGTTTGTTATTTTTTGGGTAACAGAATGACATACATTGGTTATCAAATCTGTTTACAGTCTGTTGAAGGTAATAAATTCTTTTGTTAGAGAATATGTTACCTATGTGTTATCCATAACAGAAGTATTTGTTCCCAAAATTTCGGTTAGTGATATCGTTTTGATTAGCAGTTTGTTACCTTTAACATATAAACTTGTTAGCGTATTTGTTATCTATTTGTTGGCTTTAACAAGCATAACTGTTGCCTCGATTTGTTACATAATTTATTACCTGTTTGTTTCTTTTAACAAATTCGTATTTTAGCTTATCGGTTACCTTCTTGTTGACATAACCAATTCCAATTTTGTTAAATAAAATTCAATATTTTTTTATATTCTTTGTCTTTATTTTATTGAAAAACGTATTTACTTACTATCTTATTACTAACTAATTATTCAAATATCTTAAACGTGTACATATTGATATATACTATGTTACACATATGTATATAGGTTAAATATAAGTATTAACACTTAAATTGTATACTTAAAGAAGTACATTTAACAATATATTTATATATACTACAATTATAAAGCTACATGCATACAAAATATCTGGTTCAATGAGTTTAGCCTCCCTCTACATGTACTCACCACTCTATCCGGAAGAATTATTATAAAACACAGTTCTTATATGACGGAATAAATCAAAACTTATTACTTGTATAAAATATATCGCGATACCGAGTTTTTCTTAAAAATCAAACAACTTTAATTATAAATCAGTGGTGTGTGATCCTCCATAAATTGTGTACCTTAAGCGCCGGTTTCATTTGTGTAACATAATTTTGTTTAAAATCCTACATTTCAGCTATTACAGCATAGGAACTAACATTGGTGCGACGATTCACATCGGTTATCTGGTCATTGCTCATCTTTTGCATAGATGTTAACCAATCGCATTCGTGTTTAAATAATGTCAGGAAAACTGTTCAGGACGCTTCTGAAATAAAAAATACATAGAAAATGAAACTATTTATGAACGAGATTGACAAGCGAGGCAGCAATTAGATTAATTACTCTAATACCAGTTAGGAGATACTGAAATATTGGCTTTTGGGTATCTTCAAGATAGGCACAAGGTTCTTTCATTCCTTAGGTATATGTAACTAAAAAGAGACTAACTTTCGTGTCGTATTGACTGTAGAACTAAAAACGGTTTGTGAATGGTATCGAGTCCAATTTATGGTTTAACTTTCCGATCCGAGGCGAACTTTACGCCCAACACTTTCCGATAACGGTGTTGTTTTTAAGGGTGCACGGGCGTCTCTATTTAAGGCCTTTGCCAGGTCCCACCTGCCATCACCAATACGTTGCAGTTATTTTTTACATTATGTTTCATAACGTTTCGCCGTGTCATTAGATAATGCTAAGAGATATGGCCCAACAATAAGAGACTCCTACATATGTGTCATGTTCGGCTTAACATCTTGTCATAGTAGCAGGTCAAAAAATGATGCCACACTTCGCATTGTCACAGTACCGGATGACGACAAGCCCAATATACAAAATCTTGCAATAGAATCTGTCGATGCTCCACAAATCGTTCTTTGTAACGTTTACAAATTATGAGTAAAAATGAGGCAAAATCTCTCCAACAAACGATGGTATACCAATACCAATCAAAATCCATGTGTCGTCTTGAACCTCCAGCATAATTATGTTTAAATTGCATTTTTATCTATCTAAAACATAATTTCTTATATTAAATATTAGTTAACTAACTATATTTGTTCACTTTTTAAAGTTACTAATTAATAATTTACTCACCTGAATTTGTTTTATTCTAGGAATGCAATTTTTCCGCAATGCTGCAAGTTTTCTGTAACACTAAAAGTTTTGGTTATAAAAACAAAACGCATACCACAATGCGTACCTTACTGATCGGTTTTGTGTCGCGTTTTTCGATGTATAAAGTTAAACAAATTATTCTTACAATATAAATATAATTAGTTTTACAACATATTTATAAAAAGAAGAACTCACCTCTCTAAAAGCCAAAGCGCCGATTATAATGAGTGGAATGTAAGTTTTCAAAGGGTTTTCAGCAAAAACTGTGTTTTCGTTTGACAGATTTTGTATGGATGAAAACACAAGTTTTCGCGTGAAAACCTCTTTTGTCTATGAAAACACGAATTTTGTGTCGGTGCGAACATAGTATTGGAGTAATACCTTTTGCATTCTTCAAAAAAATTGACCGCCTTCATCTTAAAGTGAAAAATAACAATTATTTTTTGCACAGTATTAAAAACAATTGTAGTTTCCAGTGAGGACTTTGCCATGTCGTTTACCACTTAATTTAAAGAATGACTACTGCAAAGAACCACCAATGCCCGTGGATTGGTTCTTTTAATCCTGGCTTTAACTCCACTTTCAATACCTTTCATATTAGATCCATTATCGTACCCTTCCCTCTTATCCAAGTGCTGGTCATTGTTCTACGATAATTTCTGTTAGGGCCAGACCTGTTGATTTCTCGATTGGTATAAATCCTAAAAAACTTTCATTTATTACAATTTCTGAATGTTCTTGAATGGTCTTGTGATTGAATAATATAAAAGGTACCTAATTATCATGGTCATCTGCTCAGTTTTACTAGCGTCTGGAGTACGATCTAAAATAATAGAATAATATTTCGACGTAATGATAGCTTCCATAATATAATGTTTTTTTTATGCCGTCTGAAATTGTATTAATAAACTCATTTTTAATTTTTTTACTTAAGTAGGTTGCTTGTTTCTCCTCTTTTTTCAAAACTCTGCGTACATGTTCCTGCATAGCGGGATCAAATTCGGCTAACAACTCTACTAGTATTAAAAAATTACCATTGTTATGTTGATACAGACTATCATAAATACCTTGAAAAGCCAAGCTATTTTTAGCCAACATTTTGATAATTGAACCAATTCGTAACAATATTCTATTCCAGTGTTCTATTTCTGATTTAATTATCCTCTGGGACACGGCGTACGACACGATTTGAGCCTACGTGAAAGTTCTACCCAAGATTTTACTGCTTTTACATGGTCTCGTGATGTCTCAGGAGATTTAAGCATATCACCTACATGACTCCAATTTTTGTAGCCATCTTCAGATTGACCGGAAGTTATAGTTGTATTAAAGATTTTACAACAAAAGCAATAAAATAAATTTTTTGCCACAGAATATGCAAGCCAATCTCTTAAAATTTCTTCACCGTTATTAAGCTTTCTCTTATAGTATCTCGAAGTAAATCTCTGACCATTGGAAATTGAAATTCATACAGTGGGTCTGGAGAACCTATTTACCAAATATATTATTTCTGTGTATGTTAATCTATTGGGCCACGTAGCTGGGTCGACATCTACAATAGATGTTAACTCTGTAGAAACACTTGGACTTGCAATAGCACCTTCACCTACAATAGCAGTTTCACCTGTCATAGCCTCTTCCCCTGTAATAGCACTTTCACCTGTAATAGCGCTTGACCCAAAAGTAGAAGCACCAGGTTCACAGATTATATTGGAGTCGGACGTATGTTCTTCTCGAGGTTTAAGTGGAATTTCAGCTATGGCTCCGGTTTCTGGTATGGGTGATGATGGTCTGTTTAGATCACCTTTCTTCAAAATGGACTCTAATGCCACTGCTTGCTTTTGTCGCTCTGGGTCTTTTTCAAGTCTTCGTTTTTTATATTGGTGTCTCGACAAGCGTGATCTACCGTCAGCCTTTCTGTACGGTAAAAAAATTATATGAAATAAATTTACATACCTCTTTAAACATTTTTAACATATCTTGCGGTCAATATCAAATTAGGTGTGTTCAGTATTACGTTTTTTCTTACGTATTACAATTTAATTTATAAAATAGATAGGTACTTACGTAGTAAATTCACATGCGCGCTTCAATATTTATATGATTAATTTTCCGCATAAAAGCACGACACTTTTAAATTTAAGAATAGAACCAACTTGTAGGCTTAGCATATATATCACTTAAATGTATTAAACCTTTTAATTCTGTATCAGTTATTAACGGCTACATTGTTCTCGAATATGACGAAAATTTGTCTCTAGGGCAGAACATTTTTACTAGGTGTCTGTTAAATAAGTAATGAAAAATTAGTTTAATTGTTTGCTTATATATTATGTTTAAGGAATTTTTCTAAAATGTCTTGTTGTGTTGTGTGTGGGGAAATCCCCTCAAACATAAAATAGACTGAGAGTTGCCAGTTCAGAAATGTGAAATCGGCAGAAAATTCGGATGATTTTTTTGTATCCTAGTTTCTAAGTTCTAGTCTAGTTAGTTCCTTATTTCCCCTTTAGGTATTTCCTCTTCTTAGTGTTCCACAAAAGTTCAAAAGTATCGACACTTTACTCGATACCAGTATCGTATCAGATTTATAGGTACTGGGAAATGAATCGATACTAAACTATCGACATTGATAGGTATCAAGTACTTTTCAATATATTTTTAAAACTTGCTTTTGAGTAATATCCGTAATATAAAATATTATCCGAGAAATTTCGGAGCTTAGAGTTCAGAACTTATCACTACACCATCACAACACCTCCGTCTTGCGGGGATACGAAAGTCGGTGTATACTCGTAACGAAAATTTTGGCATAATCTTGCTAAACGGCAATTACTATCGCGTTATAATAGATACGTAATAGAGGTGTCATATATTCGGGAAGCACTATGTACATGTGCTGATATACGTGCATCTTGCGCTGCGAACTCTTAAACTTTTGTCGACATTTGCGTTGACATCCGCGATATTGCAGCAAAAACCATGTTCATGTCTACAACCTTTGACAAGCATTGAGCCTCTTCTTTTGCTTCTATCTTCGTAGTCTCTTCCTCCAACTCCAACTGAAACACATAATCGTCAACACCAATGTTTTCCGCTTCCATGGCCTCCCGCAAACGTGATTGTAATTCCGACTTTACTCCATTTGTCACCGAACCACGTTTTCCTACTCCTTTTTCAGTTGTGGAATCTTCAAATCGTCAAACTCTGCCATTTTAAAACAATTCCCTCTTTGGGATTTCTCGATTAATCGTTTACCTTGTAACTCACTCTTGAGTTCGATAATTGGATTGTTAAATTCAAGTCCCAATTTAATGCTATACATTTATCTTTTTTTCTTATTCCAATAAATTTATTCGATCTTACAACTTCTAGAACTGTGTTTGCTGCATAATCCGACAGCTCTTATATAGTAGATCTTGAACAAAACTTTGCCTCAAGAGCATTCTGGCAACTAGGAATTAACTGTCTAGTTGCTTCTGGCAATTTATCGTTGATTCGATTTTGTTATATCATTCATGTTCGTCACAATATATAGTCATAGATATACATGTTGTAACGAATTTCTCGATAAATCGTCTACCTGTAACTTACTCTTGAGTTCGATCACTGGATTGATAAATAAAAGTCCCAATTTAATGGCTAAACACTTATCTATATTTCTTATTCCAACAACTTAACACTTATTGCTCGTAATTTGAGCTAACAACTTCTTGCTTATGTCTCAATTGTTCTTATCACGAAAACGTTCTAACTAGAACTGTCTTTTCTGCACTGTCCGGCAGCCCTTATATAGTAAATCTGTAACAAAACATTGCTTCTAGAACATTCTGGCAACTACGAATTCGCTAACTAGTTGCTTCTGGCAGTTTATCGTTGATTCGATTTTGTTCTATCATCCGTGTTCGTCACAATATTATTTCCAAAGCCGACTGATTGGCGCTATTACACGTTCAATATTTAATTTGATATTTGGATCGTGATCATAATTAATGATTGATGGATCACGAGTGAATGCTACACGTTCAATAAATATCTCGTCAGTATTTATTCGAAATAAATCCAGTTGTTAAAACCAGTGTGTTAAAAATATTTTTGCTTAGTATTTGTTTAATTTTATCCTGGTTTTGGATGAAATGTCGAAAGAAAACTGAAGAAAAGTTTTTAAGGTTTTGAAGAAAAACATTCAAAGACAGCGCTCGATAAAAAAAAAATGTTGCAACCATTGTAAAGAATTCCACGGATCTTAGAAAATACTAAAAAAATTTTATATGTGTAAATATAAATTTAAAAAAAATTTTGAGAAAATTAGCATGTCTTTTTATTATAAATAATAATTTGTTCCGTCGTATCGTGAATTTACATACAAAATGTCGTTGATGTCGCGATCAATATTTAATGTTTAACGCGCGATCCACAATCCGCGATCCGCATTTCAAAATATTTTATGATATGGCGATCCTGGATCTCGTTTAAATATAATGAAGTCGTCTTCAATTGCATCCCTACAAGCGGATATCTACTAGCAAACGTGTTCGCGACTTGTTATTGTTCACAGAAAGTGGGAAAAAAGTAACACATCGAGATTTGATGTTCAATAATTCTCTCGCTCTATCCAATCGTTATTATGTCATGTAGTTTCGTTGTAAGTTACCTTTTATATGCGTTTGTTATTTTTTGGGTAACAGAATGACATACATTGGTTATCAAATCTGTTTACAGTCTGTTGAAGGTAATAAATTCTTTTGTTAGAGAATATGTTACCTATGTGTTATCCATAACAGAAGTATTTGTTCCCAAAATTTCGGTTAGTGATATCGTTTTGATTAGCAGTTTGTTACCTTTAACATATAAACTTGTTAGCGTATATGTTATCTATTTGTTGGCTTTAACAAGCATAACTGTTGCCTCGATTTGTTATATAATTTATTGCCTGTTTGTTTCTTTTAACAAATTCGTATATTAGCTTACCGGTTACCTTCTTGTTGACATAACCAATTCCAATTTTGTTAAATAAAATTCAATATTTTTTTGTCTTTATTTTATTAAAAAACGTATTTACTTACTATCTTATTACTAACTAATTATTCAAATATCTTAAATGTGTACATATTGATATATACTATGTTACACATATGTATATAGGTTAAATATAAGTATTAACACTTAAATTGTATACTTAAAGAAGTACATTTAACAATATATTTATATATACTACAATTATAAAGCTACATGCATACAAAATATCTGGTTCAATGAGTTTAGCCTCCCTCTACATGTACTCACCACTCTATCCGGAAGAATTATTATAAAACACAGTTCTTATATGACGGAATAAATCAAAACTTATTACTTGTATAAAATATATCGCGATACCGAGTTTTTCTTAAAAATCAAACAACTTTAATTATAAATCAGTGGTGTGTGATCCTCCATAAATTGTGTACCTATTTAAACAATATGATTCGGCCCTTTCATCACGATTATACACCATGTCATACATTATTTCTTCGCAGATTTCTTGCCAAAAACTCGACTCTAAAAGATTTAAGCGCCGGTTTCATTTGTGTAACATAATTTTGTTTAAAATCCTACATTTCAACTATTACAGCATAGGAACTAACATTGGTGCGACGATTCACATCGGTTATCTGGTCATTGCTCATCTTTTGCATAGATGTTAACCAATCGCATTCGTGTTTAAATAATGTCAGGAAAACTCTTCAGGACGCCTCTGAAATAAAAAATACATAGAAAATGAAACTATTTATGAACGAGATTGACAAGCGAGGCAGCAATTAGATTAATTACTGTAATACCAGTTAGGAGATACTGAAATATTGGCTTTTGGGTATCTTCAAGATAGGCACAAGGTTCTTTCATTCCTTAGGCATATGTAACTAAAAAGTGACTAACTTTCGTGTCGTATTGACTGTAGAACTAAAAACGGTTTGTGAATGGTATCGAGTCCAATTTATGGTTTAACTTTCCGATCCGAGGCGAACTTTACGCCCAACACTTTCCGATAACGGTGTTGTTTTTAAGGGTGCACGACGCACGTCTCTATTTAAGGCCTTTGCCAGGTCCGACCTGCCATCACCAATACGTTGCAGTTATTTTTTACATTATGTTTCATAACGTTTCGCCGTGTCATTGGATAATGCTAAGAGATATGGCCCAACAATAAGAGACTCCTACATATGTGTCATGTTCGGCTTTCCTTATGCTTGATTTCAACATCTTGTCATAGTAGCAGGTCAAAAAATGATGCCACACTTCGCATTGTCACAGTACCGGATGACGACAAGCCCAATATACAAAATCTTGCAATAGAATCTGTCGATGCTCCACAAATCGTTCTTTGTAACGTTTACAAATTATGAGTGAAAATGAGGCAAAATCTCTCCAACAAACGATGGTATACCAATACCAATCAAAATCCATGTATCGTCTTGAACCTCCAGCATAATTATGTTTAAATTGCATTTTTATCTATGTAAAACATAATTAGTTAACTAACTATATTTGTTGACTTTTTAAAGTTACTAATTAATAATTTACTCACCTGAATTTGTTTTATTCTAGGAATGCAATTTTTCCGCAATGCTGCAAGTTTTCTGTAACACTAAAAGTTTTGGTTATAAAAACCTCTTTTGTCTATGAAAACACGAATTTTGTGTCGGTGCGAACATAGTATTGGAGTAATACCTTTTGCATTCTTCAAAAGAATTGACCAGTATTAAAAACAATTGTAGTTTCCAGTGAGGACTTTGCCATGTCGTTTACCACTTAATTTAAAGAATGACTACTGCAAAGAACCACCAATGCCCGTGGATTGGTTCTTTTAATCCTGGCTTTAACTCCACTTTCAATACCTTTCATATTAGATCCATTATCGTACCCTTCCCTCTTATCCAAGTGCTGGTCATTGTTCTACGATAATTTCTGTTAGGGCCAGACCTGTTGATTTCTCGATTGGTATAAATCCTAAAAAACTTTCATTTATTACAATTTCTGAATGTTCTTGAATGGTCTTGTGATTGAATAATATAAAGGGTACCTAATTATCATGGTCATCTGCTCAGTTTTACTAGCGTCTGGAGTACGATCTAAAATAATAGAATAATATTTCGACGTAATGATAGCTTCCATAATATAATGTTTTTTTATGCCGTCTGAAATTATATTAATAAACTAATTTTGAATTGTTTTACTTAAGTAGGTTGCTTGTTTCTCCTCTTTTTTCAAAACTCTGCGTACATGTTCCTGCATAGCGGGATCAAATTCGGCTAACAACTATACTAGTATTAAAAAATTACCATTGTTATGTTGATACAGACTAATCATAACCTTGAAAAGCCAAGCTATTTTTAGCCAACATTTTGATGATTGAACCAATTCGTAACAATATTCTATTCCAGTGTTCTATTTCTGATTTAATTATCCTCTGGGACACGGCGTACGACACGATTTGAGCCTACGTGAAAGTTCTACCCAAGATTTTACTACTTTTACATGGTCTCGTGATGTCTCAGGAGATTTAAGCATATCACCTACATGACTCCAATTTTTGTAGCCATCTTCAGATTGACCGGAAGTTATAGTTGTATTAAAGATTTTACAACAAAAGCAATAAAATAAATTTTTTGCCACAGAATATGCAAGCCAATCTCTTAAAATTTCTTCACCGTTATTAAGCTTTCTCTTATAGTATCTCGAAGTAAATCTCTGACCATTGGTATCTTGTGGAAATTGAAATTCATACAGTGGGTCTGGAGAACCTATTTACCAAATATATTATTTCTGTGTATGTTAATCTATTGGGCCACGTAGCTGGGTCGACATCTACAATAGATGTTAACTCTGTAGAAACACTTGGACTTGCAATAGCACCTTCACCTACAATAGCAGTTTCACCTGTCATAGCCTCTTCCCCTGTAATAGCACTTTCACCTGTAATAGCGCTTGACCCAAAAGTAGAAGCACCAGGTTCACAGATTATATTGGAGTCATACGTATGTTCTTCTCGAGGTTTAAGTGGAATTTCAGCTATAGCTCCGGTTTCTGGTATGGGTGATGATGGTCTGTTTAGATCACCTTTCTTCAAAATGGACTCTAATGCCACTGCTTGCTTTTGTCGCTCTGGGTCTTTTTCAAGTTTTCGTTTTTTATATTGGTGTCTCGACAAGCGTGATCTACCGTCAGCCTTTCTGTACGGTAAAAAAATTATATGAAATAAATTTACATACCTCTTAAAACATGTTTAACATATCTTGCGGTCAATATCCAATTAGGTGTGTTCAATATTACGTTTTTTCTTACGTATTACAATTTAATTTATAAAATAGATAGGTACTTACGTAGTAAATTCACATGCGCGCTTCAATATTTATATGATTAATTTTCCGCATAAAAGCACGACACTTTTAAATTTAAGAATAGAACCAACTTGTAGGCTTAGCATATATATCACTTAAATGTATTAAACCTTTTAATTCTGTATCAGTTATTAACGGCTACATTGTTCTCGAATATGACGAAAATTTGTCTCTAGGGCAGAACATTTTTACTAGGTGTCTGTTAAATAAGTAATGAAAAATTAGTTTAATTGTTTGCTTATATATTATGTTTAAGGAATTTTTCTAAAATGTCTTGTTGTGTTGTGTGTGGGGAAATCCCCTCAAACATAAAATAGACTGAGAGTTGCCAGTTCAGAAATGTGAAATCGGCACAAAATTCGGATGATTTTTTTGTATCCTAGTTTCTAAGTTCTAGTCTAGTTAGTTCCTTATTTCCCCTTTAGGTATTTCCTCTTCTTAGTGTTCCACAAAAGTTCAAAAGTATCGACACTTTACTCGATACCAGTATCGTATCAGATTTATAGGTACTGGGAAATGAATCGATACTAAACTATCGACATTGATAGGTATCAAGTACTTTTCAATATATTTTTAAAACTTGCTTTTGAGTAATATCCGTAATATAAAATATTATCCGAGAAATTTCGGAGCTTAGAGTTCAGAACTTATCACTACACCATTACAACACCTCCGTCTTGCGGGGATACGAAAGTCGGTGTCTACTCGTAACGAAAATTTTGGCATAATCTTGCTAAACGGCAATTACTATCGCGTTATAATAGATACGTAATAGAGGTGTCATATATTCGGGAAGCACTATGTACATGTGCTGATATACGTGCATCTTGCGCTGCGTACTCTTAAAATTTTGTCGACATTTGCGTTGACATCCGCGATATTGCAGCAAAAACCATGTTCATGTCCACAACCTTTGACGAGCATTGAGCCTCTTCTTTTGCTTCTATCTTCGTAGTCTCTTCCTCCAACTCCAACTGAAACACATAATCGTCAACACCAATGTTTTCCGCTTCCATAGCCTCCCGCTAACGTGATTGTAATTCCGACTTTACTCCATTTGTCACCGAACCACGTTTTTCCTACTCCTTTTTCAGTTGTGGAATCTTCAAATCGTCAAACTCTGCCATTTTAAAACAATTCCCTCTTTGGGATTTCTCGATAAATCGTTTACCTTGTAACTCACTCTTGAGCTCGATAATTGGATTGTTAAATTCAAGTCCCAATTTAATGCTATACTTTTATCTTTTTTTCTTATTCCAATAAATTTATTCGATCTTACAACTTCTAGAACTGTGTTTGCTGCATTAGCCGACAGCCCTTATATAGTAGATCTTGAACAAAACTTTGCCTCAAGAGCATTCTGGCAACTAGGAATTTACTGTCTAGTTGCTTCTGGCAATTTATCGTTGATTCGATTTTGTTATATCATTCATGTTCGTCACAATATATAGTCATAGATATACATATTGTAACGGATTTCTCGATAAATCGTCTACCTGTAACTCACTCTTGAGTTCGATCACTGGATTGATAAATAAAAGTCCCAATTTAATGGCTACACACTTATCTATATTTCTTATTCCATCAACTTAACACTTATTGCTCGTTATTTGAGCTAACAACTTCTTGCTTATGTCTCAATTGTTCTTATCACGACAACGTTCTAACAAGAACTGTCTTTTCTGCACTGTCCGGCAACCCTTATATAGTAAATCTGTAACAAAACATTGCTTCTAGAACATTCTGGCAACTACGAATTCGCTAACTAGTTGCTTCTGGCAGTTTATCGTTGATTCGATTTTGTTCTATCATCCGTGTTCGTCACAAATTATTTCCAAAGCCGACTCATTGGCGCTATCACACGTTCAATATTTAATGTGATATTTGGATCGTGATCATAATTAATGATTGATGGATCACTAGTGAATGCTACACGTTCAATAAATATCTCGTCAGTATTTATTCGAAATAAATCCAGTTGTTAAATCCCGTGTGTTAAAAATATTTTTGCTTAGTATTTGTTTAATTTTATCCTGGTTTTTGATGAAATGTCGAAAGAAAACTGAAGAAAAGTTTTTAAGGTTTTGAAGAAAAACATTCAAAGACAGCGCTCGATAAAAAAAATATGTTGCAACCATTGTAAAGAATTCCACGGATCTTAGAAAATACTAAAAAAATTTTATATGTGTAAATATAAATTTAAAAAAAAATTTTGAGAGAATTAGCATGTCTTTTTATTATAAATAATAATTTGTTCCGTCGTATCGTGAATTTACATACAAAATGTCGTTGATGTCGCGATCAATATTTAATGTTTAACGCGCGATCCACAATCCGCGATCCGCATTTCAAAATATTTTATGATATGGCGATCCTGGATCTCGTTTAAATATAATGAAGTCGTCTTCAATTGCATCCCTACAAGCGGATATCTACTAGCAAACGTGTTCGCGACTTGTTATTGTTCACAGAGAGTGGGAAAAAAGTAACACATCGAGATTTGATGTTCAATAATTCTCTCGCTCTATCCAATCGTTATTATGTCATGTAGTTTCGTTGTAAGTTACCTTTTATATGCGTTTGTTATTTTTTGGGTAACAGAATGACATACATTGGTTATAAAATCTGTTTACAGTCTGTTGAAGGTAATAAATTCTTTTGTTAGAGAATATGTTACCTATGTGTTATCCATAACAGAAGTATTTGTTCCCAAAATTTCGGTTAGTGATATCGTTTTGATTAGCAGTTTGTTACCTTTAACATATAAACTTGTTAGCGTATTTGTTATCTATTTGTTGGCTTTAACAAGCATAACTGTTGCCTCGATTTGTTACATAATTTATTACCTGTTTGTTTCTTTTAACAAATTCGTATTTTAGCTTATCGGTTACCTTCTTGTTGACATAACCAATTCCAATTTTGTTAAATAAAATTCAATATTTTTTTTATATTCTTAGTCTTTATTTTATTGAAAAACGTATTTACTTACTATCTTATTACTAACTAATTATTCAAATATCTTAAACGTGTACATATTGATATATACTATGTTACACATATGTATATAGGTTAAATATAAGTATTAACACTTAAATTGTATACTTAAAGAAGTACATTTAACAATATATTTATATATACTACAATTATAAAGCTACATGTATACAAAATATCTGGCTCAATTAGTTTAGCCTCCCTCTACATGTACTCACCACTCTATCCGGAAGAATTATTATAAAACACTGTTCTTATATGACGGAATAAATCAAAACTTATTACTTGTATAAAATATATCGCGATACCGAGTTTTTCTTAAAAATCAAACAACTTTAATTATAAATCAGTGGTGTGTGATCCTCCATAAATTGTGTACCTATTTAAACAATATGATTCGGCCCTTTCATCACGATTATACACCATGCCATACATTATTTCTTCGCAGATTTCTTGCCAAAAACTCGACTCTAAAAGATTTAAGCGCCGGTTTCATTTATGTAACATAATTTTGTTTAAAATCCTACATTTCAGCTATTACAGCATAGGAAATAACATTGGTGCGACGATTCACATCGGTTATCTGGTCATTGCTCATCTTTTGCATAGATGTTAACCAATCGCATTCGTGTTTAAATAATGTCAGGAAAACTGTTCAGGACGCCTCTGAAATAAAAAATACATAGAAAATGAAACTATTTATGAACGAGATTGACAAGCGAGGCAGCAATTAGATTAATTACTCTAATACCAGTTAGGAGATACTGAAATATTGGCTTTTGGATATCTTCAAGATAGGCACAAGGTTCTTTCATTCCTTAGGCATATGTAACTAAAAAGAGACTAACTTTCGTGTCGTATTGACTGTAGAACTAAAAACGGTTTGTGAATGGTATCGAGTCCAATTTATGGTTTAACTTTCCGATCCGAGGCGAACTTTACGCCCAACACTTTCCGATAACGGTGTTGTTTTTAAGGGTGCACGACGCACGTCTCTATTTAAGGCCTTTGCCAGGTCCGACCTGCCATCACCAATACGTTGCAGTTATTTTTTACATTATGTTTCATAACGTTTCGCCGTGTCATTGGATAATGCTAAGAGATATGGCCCAATAATAAGAGACTCCTACATATGTGTCATGTTCGGCTTTCCTTATGCTTGATTTCAACATCTTGTCATAGTAGCAGGTCAAAAAATGATGCCACACTTCGCATTGTCACAGTACCGGATGACGACAAGCCCAATATACAAAATCTTGCAATAGAATCTGTCGATGCTCCACAAATCGTTCTTTGTAACGTTTACAAATTATGAGTGAAAATGAGGCAAAATCTCTCCAACAAACGATGGTATACCAATACCAATCAAAATCCATGTATCGTCTTGAACCTCCAGCATAATTATGTTTAAATTGCATTTTTATCAATCTAGAACATAATTTCTTATATTAAATATTAGTTAACTAACTATATTTGTTCACTTTTTAAAGTTACTAAATAATAATTTACTCACCTGAATTTGTTTTATTCTAGGAATGCAATTTTTCCGCAATGCTGCAAATTTTCTGTAACACTAAAAGTTTTGGTTATAAAAACAAAACGCATACCACAATGCGTACCTTACTGATCGGTTTTGTGTCGCGTTTTTCGATGTATAAAGTTAAACAAATTATTCTTACAATATAAATATAATTAGTTTTACAACATATTTATAAAAAGAAGAACTCACCTCTCTAAAAGCCAAAGCGCCGATTATAATGAGTGGAATGTAAGTTTTCAAAGGGTTTTCAGCAAAAACTGTGTTTTCGTTTGACAGATTTTGTATGGATGAAAACACAAGTTTTCGCGTGAAAACCTCTTTTGTCTATGAAAACACGAATTTTGTGTCGCGAACCACGTTTTTCCTACTCCTTTTTCAGTTGTGGAATCTTCAAATCGTCAAACTCTGCCATTTTAAAACAATTCCCTCTTTGGGATTTCTCGATAAATCGTTTACCTTGTAACTCACTCTTGAGTTCGATATTTGGATTGTTGAATTCAAGTCCCAATTTAATGCTATACATTTATCTTTTTCTCTTATTCCAATAA
Source organism: Bactrocera oleae (assembly GCF_042242935.1). Taxonomy (NCBI): domain Eukaryota; kingdom Metazoa; phylum Arthropoda; class Insecta; order Diptera; family Tephritidae; genus Bactrocera; species Bactrocera oleae. The sequence goes on along the minus strand of NC_091537.1, from coordinate 54,353,582 downwards.
ATTTATTCGATCTTACAACTTCTAGAACTGTGTTTGCTGCATAATCCGACAGCTCTTATATAGTAGATCTTTAACAAAACTTTGCCTCAAAACCATTCTGGCAACTAGGAATTAACTGTCTAGTTGCTTCTGGCAATTTATCGTTGATTCGATTTTGTTATATCATTCATGTTCGTCACAATATATAGTCATAGATATACATATTGTAACGGATTTCTCGATAAATCGTCTACCTGTAACTCACTCTTGAGTTCGATCACTGGATTGTTAAATAAAAGTCCCAATTTAATGGCTACACACTTATCTTTATTTCTAATTTCAACAACTTAACACTTATTGCTCGTTATTTGAGCTTACAACTTCTTGCTTATGTCTCAATTGTTCTTATCACGACAACATTCTAACTAGAACTGTCTTTTCTGCACTGTCCGGCAGCCCTTATATAGTAAATCTGTAACAAAACATTGCTTCTAGAACATTCTGGCAACTACGAATTCGCTAACTAGTTGCTTCTGGCAGTTTATCGTTGATTCGATTTTGATCTATCATCCGTGTTCGTCACAAATTATTTCCAAAGCCGACTGATTGGCGCTATCACACGTTCAATATTTAATGTGATATTTGGATCGTGATCATAATTAATGATTGATGGATCACGAGTGAATGCTACACGTTTAATAAATATCTCGTCAGTATTTATTCGAAATAAATCCAGTTGTTAAAACCAGTGTGTTAAAAATATTTTTGCTTAGTATTTGTTTATTTTATCCGGGTTTTTGATGAAATGTCGAAAGAAAACTAAAGAAAAGTTTTTAAGGTTTTGAAGAAAAACATTCAAAGACAGCGCTCGATAAAAAAAATATGTTGCAACCATTGTAAAGAATTCCACGGATCTTAGAAAATACTAAAAAAAATTTATATGTGTAAATATAAATTTAAAAAAAATTTTGAGAAAATTAGCATGTATTTTTATTATAAATAATAATTTGTTCCGTCGTATCGTGAATTTACATACAAAATGTCGTTGATGTCGCGATCAATATTTAATGTTTAACGCGCGATCCACAATCCGCGATCCGCATTTCAAAATATTTTATGATATGGCGATCCTGGATCTCGTTTAAATATAATGAAGTCGTCTTCAATTGCATCCCTACAAGCGGATATCTACTAGCAAACGTGTTCGCGACTTGTTATTGTTCACAGAGAGTGGGAAAAAAGTAACACATCGCCATTTGATGTTCAATAATTCTCTCGCTCTATCCAATCGTTATTATGTCATGTAGTTTCGTTGTAAGTTACCTTTTATATGCGTTTGTTATTTTTTGGGTAACAGAATGACATACATTGGTTATCAAATCTGTTTACAGTCTGTTGAAGGTAATAAATTCTTTTGTTAGAGAATATGGTACCTATGTGTTATCCATAACAGAAGTATTTGTTCCCAAAATTTCGGTTAGTGATATCGTTTTGATTAGCAGTTTGTTACCTTTAACATATAAACTTGTTAGCGTATTTGTTATCTATTTGTTGGCTTTAACAAGCATAACTGTTGCCTCGATTTGTTACATAATTTATTACCTGTTTGTTTCTTTTAACAAATTCGTATTTTAGCTTATCGGTTACCTTCTTGTTGACATAACCAATTCCAATTTTGTTAAATAAAATTCAAAATTTTTTTATATTCTTTGTCTTTATTTTATTGAAAAACGTATTTACTTACTATCTTATTACTAACTAATTATTCAAATTAATGAATATCTTAAATGTGTACATATTGATGTATACTATGTTACACATATGTATATAGGTTAAATATAAGTATTAACACTTAAATTGTATACTTAAAGAAGTACATTTAATAATAATGTATTTATATATACTACAATTATAAAGCTACATGCATACAAAATATCTGGTTCAATGAGTTTAGCCTCCCTCTACATGTACACACCACTCTATCCGGAAGAATTATTATAAAACACAGTTCTTATATGACGGAATAAATCAAAACTTATTACTTGTATAAAATATATCGCGATACTGAGTTTTTCTTAAAAATCAAACAACTTTAATTATAAATCAGTGGTGTGTGATCCTCCATAAATTGTGTACCTATTTAAACAATATGATTCGGCCCTTTCATCACGATTATACACCATGTCATACATTATTTCTTCGCAGATTTCTTGCCAAAAACTCGACTATAAAAGATTTAAGCGTCGGTTTCATTTGTGTAACATGATTTTGTTTAAAATCCTACATTTCAGCTATAACTGCATAGGAACTAACATTGGTGCGACGATTCACATCGGTCATCTGGTCATTGGTCATTTTTTGCATAGATGTTAACCAATCGCATTCGTGTTGAAATAATGTCAGGAAAACTGTTCAGGACGCCTCTGAAATAAAAATAAAAAATACATAGAAAATGAAACTATTTATGAACGAGATTGACAAGCGAGGCAGCAATTAGATTAATTACTCTAATACCAGTTAGGAGATACTGAAATATTGGCTTTTGGGTATCTTCAAGATAGGCACAAGGTTCTTTCATTCCTTAGGCATATGTAACTAAAAAGAGACTAACTTTCGTGTCGTATTGACTGTAGAACTAAAAACGGTTTGTGAATGGTATCGAGTCCAATTTATGGTTTAACTTTCCGATCCGAGGCGAACTTTACGCCCAACACTTTCCGATAACGGTGTTGTTTTTAAGGGTGCACGACGCACGTCTCTATTTAAGGCCTTTGCCAGGTCCGACCTGCCATCACCAATACGTTGCAGTTATTTTTTACATTATGTTTCATAACGTTTCGCCGTGTCATTGGATAATGCTAAGAGATATGGCCCAACAATAAGAGACTCCTACATATGTGTCATGTTCGGCTTTCCTTATGCTTGATTTCAACATCTTGTCATAGTAGCAGGTCAAAAAATGATGCCACACTTCGCATTGTCACAGTACCGGATGACGACAAGCCCAATATACAAAATCTTGCAATAGAATCTGTCGATGCTCCACAAATCGTTCTTTGTAACGTTTACAAATTATGAGTGAAAATGAGGCAAAATCTCTCCAACAAACGATGGTATACCAATACCAATCAAAATCCATGTATCGTCTTGAACCTCCAGCATAATTATGTTTAAATTGCATTTTTATCTATCTAGAACATAATTTCTTATATTAAATATTAGTTAACTAACTATATTTGTTCACTTTTTAAAGTTACTAATTAATAATTTACTCACCTGAATTTGTTTTATTCTAGGAATGCAATTTTTCCGCAATGCTGCAAATTTTCTGTAACACTAAAAGTTTTGGTTATAAAAACAAAACGCATACCACAATGCGTACCTTACTGATCGGTTTTGTGTCGCGTTTTTCGATGTATAAAGTTAAACAAATTATTCTTACAATATAAATATAATTAGTTTTACAACATATTTATAAAAAGAAGAACTCACCTCTCTAAAAGCCAAAGCGCCGATTATAATGAGTGGAATGTAAGTTTTCAAAGGGTTTTCAGCAAAAACTGTGTTTTCGTTTGACAGATTTTGTATGGATGAAAACACAAGTTTTCGCGTGAAAACCTCTTTTGTCTATGAAAACACGAATTTTGTGTCGGTGCGAACATAGTATTGGAGTAATACCTTTTGCATTCTTCAAAAGAATTGACCACCTTTATCTTAAAGTGAAAAATAACAATTATTTTTTGCACAGTATTAAAAATAATTGTAGTTTCCAGTGAGGACTTTGCCATGTCGTTTACCACTTAATTTAAAGAATGACTACTGCAAAGAACCACCAATGCCCGTGGATTGGTTCTTTTAATCCTGGCTTTAACTCCACTTTCAATACCTTTCATATTAGATCCATTATCGTACCCTTGCCCTCTTATCCAAGTGCTGGTCATTGTTCTACGATAATTTCTGTTAGGGCCAGACCTGTTGATTTCTCGATTGGTATAAATCCTAAAAAACTTTCATTTATTACAATTTCTGAATGTTCTTGAATGGTCTTTTGATTGAATAATATAAAAGGTACCTAATTATCATGGTCATCTGCTCAGTTTTACTAGCGTCTGGAGTACGATCTAAAATAATAGAATAATATTTCGACGTAATGATAGCTTCCATAATATAATGTTTTTTTTATGCCGTCTGAAATTGTATTAATAAACTAATTTTGAATTGTTTTACTTAAGTAGGTTGCTTGTTTCTCCTCTTTTTTCAAAACTCTGCGTACATGTTCCTGCATAGCGGGATCAAATTCGGCTAACAACTCTACTAGTATTAAAAAATTACCATTGTTATGTTGATACAGACTATCATAAATACCTTGAAAAGCCAAGCTATTTTTAGCCAACATTTTGATGATTGAACCAATCCGTAACAATATTCTATTCCAGTGTTCTATTTCTGATTTAATTATCCTCTGGGACACGGCGTACGACACGATTTGAGCCTACATGAAAGTTCTACCCAAGATTTTAGTGCTTTTACATGGTCTCGTGATGTCTCAGGAGATTTAAGCATATCACCTACATGACTCTAATTTTTGTAGCCATCTTCAGATTGACCGGAAGTTATAGTTGTATTGAAGATTTTACAACAAAAGCAATAAAATAAATTTTTTGCCACAGAATATGCAAGCCAATCTCTTAAAATTTCTTCACCGTTATTAAGCTTTCTCTTATAGTATCTCGAAGTAAATCTCCGACCATTGGTATCTTGTGGAAATTGAAATTCATACAGTGGGTCTGGAGAACCTATTTACCAAATATATTATTTCTGTGTATGTTAATCTATTGGGCCACGTAGCTGGGTCGACATCTACAATAGATGTTAACTCTGTAGAAACACTTGGACTTGCAATAGCACCTTCACCTACAATAGCAGTTTCACCTGTAATAGCGCTTGACCCAGAAGTAGAAGCACCAGGTTCACAGATTATATTGGAGTCGGACGTATGTTCTTCTCGAGGTTTAAGTGGAATTTCAGCTATAGCTCCGGTTTCTGGTATAGGTGATGATGGTCTGTTTAGATCACCTTTCTTCAAAATGGACTCTAATGCCACTGCTGGCTTTTGTCGCTCTGGGTCTTTTTCAAGTCTTCGTTTTTTATATTGGTGTCTCGACAAGCGTGATCTACCGTCAGCCTTTCTGTACGGTAAAAAAATTATATGAAATAAATTTACATACCTCTTAAAACATTTTTAACATATCTTGCGGTCAATATCAAATTAGGTGTGTTCAATATTACGTTTTTTCTTACGTATTACAATTTAATTTATAAAATAGATAGGTACTTACGTAGTAAATTCACATGCGCGCTTCAATATTTATATGATTAATTTTCCGCATAAAAGCACGTCACTTTCAAATTTAAGAATAGAACCAACTTGTAGGCTTAGCATATATATCACTTAAATGTATTAAACCTTTTAATTCTGTATCAGTTATTAACGGCTACATTGTTTTTGAATATGACGAAAATTTGTTTCTAGGGCAGAACATTTTTACTAGGTGTCTGTAAAATAAGTAATGAAAAATTAGTTTAATTGTTTGCTTATATATTATGTTTAAGGAATTTTTCTAAAATGTCTTGTTGTGTTGTGTGTGGGGAAATCCCCTCAAACATAAAATAGACTGAGAGTTGCCAGTTCAGAAATGTGAAATCGTCAGAAAATTCGGATGATTTTTTTGTATCCTAGTTTCTAAGTTCTAGTCTAGTTAGTTCCTTATTTCCCCTTTAGGTATTTCCTCTTCTTAGTGTTCCACAAAAGTTCAAAAGTATCGACACTTTACTCGATACCAGTATCGTATCAGATTTATAGGTACTGGGAAATGAATCGATACTAAACTATCGACATTGATAGGTATCAAGTACTTTTCAATATATTTTTAAAACTTGCTTTTGAGTAATATCCGTAATATAAAATATTATCCGAGAAATTTCGGAGCTTAGAGTTCAGAACATATCACTACACCATCACAACACCTCCGTCTTGCGGGGATACGAAAGTCGGTGTATACTCGTAACAAAAATTTTGGCATAATCTTGCTAAACGGCAATTACTATCGCGTTATAATAGATACGTAATAGAGGTGTCATATATTCGGGAAGCACTATGTACATGTGCTGATATACGTGCATCTTGCGCTGCGAACTCTTAAAATTTTGTCGACATTTGCGTTGACATCCGCGATATTGCAGCAAAAACCATGTTCATGTCCACAACCTTTGACGAGCATTGAGCCTCTTCTTTTGCTTCTATCTTCGTAGTCTCTTCCACCAACTCCAACTGAAACACATAATCGTCAACACCAATGTTTTCCGCTTCCATGGCCTCCCGCAAACGTGATTGTAAATCCGACTTTACTCCATTTGTCACCGAACCACGTTTTTCCTACTCCTTTTTCAGTTGTGGAATCTTCAAATCGTCAAACTCTGCCATTTTAAAACAATTCCCTCTTTGGGATTTCTCGATAAATCGTTTACCTTGTAACTCACTCTTGAGTTCGATAATTGGATTGTTGAATTCAAGTCCCAATTTAATGCTATACATTTATCTTTTTCTCTTATTCCAATAAATTTATTCGATCTTACAACTTCTAGAACTGTGTTTGCTGCATAATCCGACAGCTCTTATATAGTAGATCTTTAACAAAACTTTGCCTCAAAACCATTCTGGCAACTAGGAATTAACTGTCTAGTTGCTTCTGGCAATTTATCGTTGATTCGATTTTGTTATATCATTCATGTTCGTCACAATATATAGTCATAGATATACATATTGTAACGGATTTCTCGATAAATCGTCTACCTGTAACTCACTCTTGAGTTCGATCACTGGATTGTTAAATAAAAGTCCCAATTTAATGGCTACACACTTATCTTTATTTCTAATTTCAACAACTTAACACTTATTGCTCGTTATTTGAGCTTACAACTTCTTGCTTATGTCTCAATTGTTCTTATCACGACAACATTCTAACTAGAACTGTCTTTTCTGCACTGTCCGGCAGCCCTTATATAGTAAATCTGTAACAAAACATTGCTTCTAGAACATTCTGGCAACTACGAATTCGCTAACTAGTTGCTTCTGGCAGTTTATCGTTGATTCGATTTTGTTCTATCATCCGTGTTCGTCACAAATTATTTCCAAAGCCGACTGATTGGCGCTATCACACGTTCAATATTTAATGTGATATTTGGATCGTGATCATAATTAATGATTGATGGATCACGAGTGAATGCTACACGTTTAATAAATATCTCGTCAGTATTTATTCGAAATAAATCCAGTTGTTAAAACCAGTGTGTTAAAAATATTTTTGCTTAGTATTTGTTTATTTTATCCGGGTTTTTGATGAAATGTCGAAAGAAAACTAAAGAAAAGTTTTTAAGGTTTTGAAGAAAAACATTCAAAGACAGCGCTCGATAAAAAAAATATGTTGCAACCATTGTAAAGAATTCCACGGATCTTAGAAAATACTAAAAAAAATTTATATGTGTAAATATAAATTTAAAAAAAATTTTGAGAAAATTAGCATGTATTTTTATTATAAATAATAATTTGTTCCGTCGTATCGTGAATTTACATACAAAATGTCGTTGATGTCGCGATCAATATTTAATGTTTAACGCGCGATCCACAATCCGCGATCCGCATTTCAAAATATTTTATGATATGGCGATCCTGGATCTCGTTTAAATATAATGAAGTCGTCTTCAATTGCATCCCTACAAGCGGATATCTACTAGCAAACGTGTTCGCGACTTGTTATTGTTCACAGAGAGTGGGAAAAAAGTAACACATCGCCATTTGATGTTCAATAATTCTCTCGCTCTATCCAATCGTTATTATGTCATGTAGTTTCGTTGTAAGTTACCTTTTATATGCGTTTGTTATTTTTTGGGTAACAGAATGACATACATTGGTTATCAAATCTGTTTACAGTCTGTTGAAGGTAATAAATTCTTTTGTTAGAGAATATGTTACCTATGTGTTATCCATAACAGAAGTATTTGTTCCCAAAATTTCGGTTAGTGATATCGTTTTGATTAGCAGTTTGTTACCTTTAACATATAAACTTGTTAGCGTATTTGTTATCTATTTGTTGGCTTTAACAAGCATAACTGTTGCCTCGATTTGTTACATAATTTATTACCTGTTTGTTTCTTTTAACAAATTCGTATTTTAGCTTATCGGTTACCTTCTTGTTGACATAACCAATTCCAATTTTGTTAAATAAAATTCAAAATTTTTTTATATTCTTTGTCTTTATTTTATTGAAAAACGTATTTACTTACTATCTTATTACTAACTAATTATTCAAATTAATGAATATCTTAAATGTGTACATATTGATGTATACTATGTTACACATATGTATATAGGTTAAATATAAGTATTAACACTTAAATTGTATACTTAAAGAAGTACATTTAATAATATATTTATATATACTACAATTATAAAGCTACATGCATACAAAATATCTGGTTCAATGAGTTTAGCCTCCCTCTACATGTACACACCACTCTATCCGGAAGAATTATTATAAAACACTGTTCTTATATGACGGAATAAATCAAAACTTATTACTTGTATAAAATATATCGCGATACTGAGTTTTTCTTAAAAATCAAACAACTTTAATTATAAATCAGTGGTGTGTGATCCTCCATAAATTGTGTACCTATTTAAACAATATGATTCGGCCCTTTCATCACGATTATACACCATGTCATACATTATTTCTTCGCAGATTTCTTGCCAAAAACTCGACTATAAAAGATTTAAGCGCCGGTTTCATTTGTGTAACATGATTTTGTTTAAAATCCTACATTTCAGCTATTACTGCATAGGAACTAACATTGGTGCGACGATTCACATCGGTCATCTGGTCATTGGTCATTTTTTGCATAGATGTTAACCAATCGCATTCGTGTTGAAATAATGTCAGGAAAACTGTTCAGGACGCCTCTGAAATAAAAATAAAAAATACATAGAAAATGAAACTATTTATGAACGAGATTGACAAGCGAGGCAGCAATTAGATTAATTACTCTAATACCAGTTAGGAGATACTGAAATATTGGCTTTTGGGTATCTTCAAGATAGGCACAAGGTTCTTTCATTCCTTAGGCATATGTAACTAAAAAGAGACTAACTTTCGTGTCGTATTGACTGTAGAACTAAAAACGGTTTGTGAATGGTATCGAGTCCAATTTATGGTTTAACTTTCCGATCCGAGGCGAACTTTACGCCCAACACTTTCCGATAACGGTGTTGTTTTTAAGGGTGCACGACGCACGTCTCTATTTAAGGCCTTTGCCAGGTCCGACCTGCCATCACCAATACGTTGCAGTTATTTTTTACATTATGTTTCATAACGTTTCGCCGTGTCATTGGATAATGCTAAGAGATATGGCCCAACAATAAGAGACTCCTACATATGTGTCATGTTCGGCTTTCCTTATGCTTGATTTCAACATCTTGTCATAGTAGCAGGTCAAAAAATGATGCCACACTTCGCACTGTCACAGTACCGGATGACGACAAGCCCAATATACAAAATCTTGCAATAGAATCTGTCGATGCTCCACAAATCGTTCTTTATAACGTTTACAAATTATGAGTGAAAATGAGGCAAAATCTCTCCAACAAACGATGGTATACCAATACCAATCAAAATCCATGTATCGTTTTGAACCTCCAGCATAATTATGTTTAAATTGCATTTTTATCTATCTAAAACATAATTTCTTATATTAAATATTAGTTAACTAACTATATTTGTTCACTTTTTAAAGTTACTAATTAATAATTTACTCACCTGAATTGGTTTTATTCTAGGAATGCAATTTTTCCGCAATGCTGCAAATTTTCTGTAACCCTAAAAGTTTTGGTTATAAAAACAAAACAAAGTTAAACAAATTCTTCTTACAATATAAATATAATTAGTTTTACAACATATTTATAAAAAGAAGAACTCACCTCTCTAAAAGCCAAATTTTTAGCAGAGATGAAGGGATGCTCAACTCTCTCAACTATTGACAGTTCAAAAACCAGTTGTTTTAAAATATCACAAAATCATAAAAAAGGATTTGAATAGTTCCTCCATGTGTTAATCGGATATATATATAATAATTTTAATCTTAATAAATGTTGGGTGTTTTAGTTTAAATGCCCAATAATTTTTATTTTGACTGATCTGGCTACAATGCAAAATGTTATAAAAGACGCTAATTTTGAAGCGCTCTCACACTGGAATAAGCGTCCCTTTATCCCTGTTTTTAGTGAAATTACACTTTTTTTATTCTTCTTGAGTAATAAATTGTATTGTAACGGATTTCTCGATAAATCGTCTACCTGTAACTCACTCTTGATTTCGATCACTGGATTGTTCAATAAAAGTCCCAATTTAATGGATACACACTTATCTTTATTTCTTATTCCAACAACTTAACACTTATTGCTCGTTATTCGAGCTTACAACTTCTTGCTTATAGCTTGATTGCTCTTAACACGACAACACTCTAACTAGAACTGTGTTTGCTGCACAATCTGGCAGCCCTTATATAGTAAATCTGTAACAAAACATTGCTTCTAGAACATTTTGGCAACTACGAATTCGCTAACTAGTTGCTTCTGGCAGTTTATCGTTGATTCGATTTTGTTCTATCATCCGTGTTCGTCACAGTATATTGGTTTTTCTTATTTTGGCATGTTTATATAACAATATGTTTAGAAGGTCGGTAGTTTTTCTCTCTCCCGCCTAAGGTTTCTCCCATTCAATTGGAAATTACAGAAAAGCCTATGTATTACTAATGTTGCCCTTTAACTAAAGGAACAATAAACATTTTTCATCAAAATCGTTTCAGAAGTTAAAAAGATTAGGACCAAACTGTTTAATTGTTTATTATGGTCAATATCAGGGAAAATCTTAATTATAAAGAATTTATGGCTGTATCTATTATGTGAAAAAATACTTCAATTTTATATATTTGACGGTGCTCAATGATTGGTTCAACACACTCATAAGTTAAATGCTTTTTCTTGGATCGTGCACCAGGTCTAGCCACATTTTCAAAGTCTAACACCTCGCAATCAATTTCAGAAGCTAAGGCTTTGGCGTCTTCAAGAACTTGAGTAAAATACTTATCTGAACATGAGTTTTCAAAGCAATCTTTTGTATTTTTAAGTAATTTAATGACGGAAACTAAGTTACAGTTTGCACAGTATTAAAAACAATTGTAGTTTCCAGTGAGGACTTTGCCATGTCGTTTATCCCTAAATTTAAAGAATGACTACTGCAAAGAACCACCAATGCCCGTGGATTGGTTCTTTTAATCCTGGCTTTAACTCCACTTTCAATACCTTTCATATTAGATCCATTATCGTACCCTTGCCCTCTTATCCAAGTGCTGGTCATTGTTCTACGATAATTTCTGTTAGGGCCAGACCTGTTGATTTCTCGATTGGTATAAATCCTAAAAAACTTTCATTTATTACAATTTCTGAATGTTCTTGAATGGTCTTGTGATTGAATAATATAAAAGGTACCTAATTATCATGGTCATCTGCTCAGTTTTACTAGCGTCTGGAGTACGATCTAAAATAATAGAATAATATTTCGACGTAATGATAGCTTCCATAATATAATGTTTTTTTATGCCGTCTGAAATTGTATTAATAAACTCATTTTGAATTGTTTTACTTAAGTAGGTTGCTTGTTTCTCCTCTTTTTTCAAAACTCAGCGTACATGTTCCTGCATAGCGGGATCAAATTCCGCTAACAACTCTACTAGTATTAAAAAATTACCATTGTTATGTTGATACAGACTATCATAAATACCTTGAAAAGCCAAGCTATTTTTAGCCAACATTTTAATTATTGAACGAATTCGTAACAATATTCTATTCCAGTGTTCTATTTCTGATTTAATTATCCTCTGGGACACGGCGTACGACACGATTTGAGCCTACGTGAAAGTTCTACCCAAGATTTTACTGCTTTTACATGGTCTCGTGATGTCTCAGGAGATTTAGGCATATCACCTATATGACTCCAATTTTTGTAGCCATCTTCAGATAGACCGGAAGTTATAGTTGTATTGAAGATTTTACAACAAAAGCAATAAAATAAATTTTTTGCCACAGAATATGCAAGCCAATCTCTTAAAATTTCTTCACCGTTATTAACCTTTCTCTTATAGTATCTCGAAGTAAATCTCCGACCATTGGTATCTTGTGGAAATTGAAATTCATACAGTGGGTCTGGAGAACCTATTTACCAAATATATTATTTCTGTGTAGGTTAATCTATTGGGCCACGTAGCTGGGTCGACATCTACAATAGATGTTACCTCTGTAGAAACACTTGGACTTGCAATAGCACCTTTACCTACAATAGCAGTTTCACCTGTCATAGCCTCTTCCCCTGTAATAGCACTTTCACCAGTAATAGCGCTTGACCCAGAAGTAGAAGCACCAGGTTCACAGATTATATTGGAGTCGGACGTATGTTCTTCTCGAGATTTAAGTGGAATTTCAGCTATAGCTCCGGTTTCTGGTATGGGTGATGATGGTCAGTTTAGATCACCTTTATTCAAAATGGACTCTAATGCCCCTGCTTGCTTTTGTCGCCCTGCGTCTTTTCAAGTCTTCGTTTTTTATATTGGTGTCTCGACAAGCGTGATCTACCGTCAGCCTTTCTGTACGGTAAAAAAATTATATGAAATAAATTTACATACCTCTAAAAACATTTTTAACATATTTTGCGGTCAATATCAAATTAGGTGTGTTTAATATTACGTTTTTTCTTACGTATTACAATTTAATTTATAAAATAGATAGGTACTTACGTAGTAAATTGACATGCGCGCTTCAATATTTATATGATTAATTTTCCGCATAAAAGCACGTCACTTTTAAATTTTAGAATAGAATCAACTTGTATGCTTAGCATATATATCACTTAAATGTATTAAACCTTTTAATTCTGTATCAGTTATTAACGGCTACATTGTTTTTGAATATGACGAAAATTTGTCTCTAGGGCAGAACATTTTTACTAGGTGTCTGTTAAATAAGTAATGAAAAATTAGTTTAATTGTTTGCTTATATATTATGTTTAAGGAATTTTTCTAAAATGTCTTGTTGTGTTGTGTGTGGGGAAATCCCCTCAAACATAAAATAGACTGAGAGTTGCCAGTTCAGAAATGTGAAATCGGCAGAAAATTCGGATGATTTTTTTGTATCCTGGTTTCTAAGTTCTAGTCTAGTTAGTTCCTTATTTCCCCTTTAGGTATTTCCTCTTCTTAGTGTTCCACAAAAGTTCAAAAGTATCGACACTTTACTCGATACCAGTATCGTATCAGATTTATAGGTACTGGGAAAAGGATCGATACTAAACTATCGACATTGATAGGTATCAAGTACTTTTCAATATATTTTTAAAACTTGCGATTGAGTAATATCCGTAATATAAAATATTATCCGGGAAATTTCGGAGCTTAGAGTTCAGAACTTATCACTACACCATCACAACACCTCCGTCTTGCGGGGATACGAAAGTCGGTGTCTACTCGTAACGAAAATTTTGGCATAATCTTGCTAAACGGCAATTACTATCGCGTTATAATAGATACGTAATAGAGGTGTCATATATTCGGGAAGCACTATGTACATGTGCTGATATACGTGCATCTTGCGCTGCGAACACCTAAAATTTTGTCGACATTTTCGTTGACATCCGCGATATTGCAACAAAAACCATGTTATTGTCCACAACTTTTGACGAGCATTGAGCTTCTTCTTTTGCTTCTATCTTCGTAGTCTCTTCCTCTAACTCCAACTGAAACACATAATCGTCAACACCAATGTTTTCCGCTTCCATGGCCTCCCGCAAACGTGATTGTAATTCCGACTTTACTCCATTTGTCACCGAACCACGTTTTTCCTACTCCTTTTTCCTTTCGTCAAACTCTGCCATTTTAAAACAATTCCCTCTTTGGGATTTCTCGATAAATCGTTTACCTTGTAACTCACTCTTGAGTTCGATAATTGGATTGTTAAATTCAAGTCCCAATTTAATGCTATACATTTATCTTTTTTTCTTATTCCAATAAATTTATTCGATCTTACAACTTCTAGAACTGTGTTTGCTGCATAATCCGACAGCCCTTATACTAGGCAACTAGGAATTAACTGTCTAGTTGCTTCTGACAGTTTATCGTTGATTCGATTTTGTTATATCATTCATGTTCGTCACAATATATAGTCATAGATATACATATTGTAACGGATTTCTCGATTAATCGTCTACCTGTATCTCACTCTTGAGTTCGATCACTGGATTGTTAAATAAAAGTCCCAATTTAATGGCTACACACTTATATTTTTTTCTTATTCCAATAAATTTATTCGATCTTACAACTTCTAGAACTGTGTTTGCTGCATAATCCGACAGCCCTTATATAGTAGATCTTTAACAAAACTTTGCCTCAAGAGCATTCTGGCAACTAGGAATTAACTGTCTAGTTGCTTCTGGCAATTTATCGTTGATTCGATTTTGTTATATCATTCATGTTCGTCATAATATATAGTCATAGATATACATATTGTAACGGATTTCTCGATAAATTGTCTACTTGTAACTCACTCTTGAGTTCGATCACTAGATTGTTAATTAAAAGTCCCAATTTAATGCTATACATTTATCTTTTTTTCTAATTCCAACAACTTAACACTTATTGCTCGTTATTTGAGCTTACAACTTCTTGCTTATGTCTCAATTCTTCTTATCACGACAACACTCTAACTAGAACTGTCTTTGCTGCACAATCCGGCAGCCCTTATATAGTAGATCTTTAACAAAACTTTGCCTCAGGAGCATTCTGGCAACTAGAAATTAACTGTCTAGTTGCTTCTGGCAATTTATCGTTGATTCGATTTTGTTATATCATTCATGTTCGTCACAATATATAGTCATAGATATACATATTGTAACGGATTTCTCGATAAATTGTCTACCTGTAACTCACTCTTGAGTTCGATCACTGGATTGTTAAATAAAAGTCGCAACTTAATGGTTTCACACTTATCTTTATTTCGAATTCCAACACCGAATCTCGTTACCCACTTGTTGATGAATGCCTCCGCCACTGGTTCAGTCTCTTGGTTAGGAATTGTGTATACTTGTGGCCATTCGTTGAAATTGTTCTTGACTACCAAAACATGACTATTTCCTAATTTAATGTCTCTCAAGTGCCCTCCTCTTGGACATTTGTACTGCACGTTAAGAACATCATGAATTCCAACCCTTGGAACAACCATAAGTACTCGGAAGGTTTGCCCATTTTCGCTTTTCCATACTCGATGCAAGCAGCCATACACTAATTTTAAACTGCTCCGTTCTGCCCAATATGATTTTGTGACTGGCCTTCCTATAGTTATTTCTCTTATCGTTGTACATTGGTTCAACTCCACTTCATGTAATGCACCTTCCAATCTTTCGGTGCTGACAACTGTGCTGAAAAACGTGCATCTAGCGCTGCGAACTGCTCCTCCAAATGCGTTGACAATCGCGTTTCCATTTGAGACATACGTGTATCCTGTTCTTTAAATAGTGTCGATATTTGCGTTGACATTTGCGATATTGCGACAAAAACCATGTTTATGTCCACAATCTTTGACGAGCATTGAGCCTCTTCCTTTTCTTCTATCTTTGTTGTCTCTTCTTCTAATTCCATGTGAAAGACATATTCCTCCACATTAATGTTTTCCGCCTCCATGGCCTCTCTCAACCGTGATTGTAATTCAGTTTTTAATCCATTTGTCGCCAAACCCCGTTGCTCCAGCTCCTTTTTCAGTTATGGAATCTTCAGATCTTTAAACTTGGCCATTTTCAAATAGATATCTCCTTGGGAATTTATTTGACAATCCCACTTCTGACACCAATTGTAACGGATTTCTCAATAAATCGTCTACCTGTAACTCACTCTTGAGTTCGATCACTGGATTGTTAAATAAAAGTCCCAATTTAATGGCTACAAACTTATCTTTATTTCTAATTCCAACAACTTAACACTTATTGCTTATTATTCGAGCTTACAACTTCTTGCTAATAGCTTGATTGCTGTTATCACGACAACATTCTAACTAGAACTGTCTTTGCTGCACAATCTGGCAGCCCTTATATAGTAAATCTATAACAAAACATTGCTTCTGGAACATTTTGGCAACTACGAATTCGCTAACTAGTTCCTTCTGGCAGTTTATCGTTGATTCGATTTTGTTCTATCATCCGTGTTCGTCACAGTATATTGGTTTTTCTTATTTTGGCATGTTTACATTACAATATGTTTAGAATGTCGGTAGTTTTTCTCTCTCTCACCTAAGGTTTCTTCCATTCATTTGGAAATTACAGAAAAGCCTATGTATTACTAATAATGCCCTTTAACTAAAGGAACAATAAACATTTTTAATCAAAATCGTTTCAGAAGTTAAAAAGATTAGGACCAAACTGTTTAATTGTTTATTATGATCAATATCAGGGAAAATCTTAATTATAAAGAATTTATGGCTGTATCTATAATGTGAAAAAATACTTCAATTTTATATTTTTGACGGTGCTCAATGATTGGTTCAACACACTCATAAGTTAAATGCTTTTTGCATTAATTTACTAATACTATGTTCGCACCGAATTGAAATCCTCTTGAAAACATAATTTGTGGATTGTGGAACCAAAGTCGTTCTGACCGGCATTGTGTGTTTTCGATGAGTTTTCATTGACAGTTCACACATTTATTTGTTTACATTTGTTATGTACCCTACAAGAACAATGACGGTCATCTGATGGGTAATATGACAGTCAAAGCTGAAAAAATTTTGTCAGCGCGCAGAACAAAATTTCTATCATTTTCTTAAGAGCCTTGTGCAAAAACTGATGTAAACAAACGTATGTGTGTGAGTTTGCATCTCTCTTTAACACATGGGTATTCGGAATTGATTCACTATATATCTATACTGCTCACTCTCATGTCTTTTTCTGAGTCATTGCTGACCATAAATCCGTCATAGCTGAAAATTGTCAGTAATGACTGAAATGCTATCAGAAATGAAAAATTCTTTTGCGCAGCAGATAATATAATTTTTATTTCTTTAATAAATTTCAAACTTTTAATCAAAATTAGTTATAATAATATACTTAAATATAAAAAGGAATGCAAGAAAAAATATAATAAAATATGTAAATATATAAATTAATTTTCACTTGATGCCATCTCCTCCTCTCAATAGCTCTGCGTACGTCTTTCTCCAATCAGTGAATAGTTCTGAATTTAAAAAGTACTGACATATCAAATGTGAGTGTATTGGCGAACCCATCAGCAGTTTCTTGTAGGGTACCAATTGTGGAATGTAATCAAATTGTCAACTGACATTTAGGGCTCGCAAAATATGTCTTCTAATAATATCGATTAAACTGGAGCTGGCGCCGATTATAATGAGTGGAATGTAAGTTTTCAAAGGGTTTTCAGCGAAAACTGTGTTTTCGTTTGACAGATTTTGTATGGATGAAAACACAAGTTTTCGCCTGAAAACCTCTTTTGTCTATGAAAACACGAATTTTGTGTCGGTGCGAACATAGTATTAGAGTAATACCTTTTGCATTCTTCAAAATAATTGACCACCTTTATCTTAAAGTGAAAAATAACAATTATTTTTTGCATAGTATTAAAAACAATTGTAGTTTCCAGTGAGGACTTTGCCATGTCGTTTATCACTAAATTTAAAGAATGACTACTGCAAAGAACCACCAATGCCCGTGGATTGGTTCTTTTAATCCTGGCTTTAACTCCACTTTCAATACCTTTCATTTTAGATCCATTATCGTAGCCTTGCCCTCTTATCCAAGTGCTAATAATTGTTCTACGATAATTTTTGTTAAGGCCAGACCTGTTGATTTCTCGATTGGTATAAAACCTAAAAAACTTTCATTTATTACAATTTCTGAATGTTCTTGAATGGTCTTGTGATTCAATAATATAAAAGGTACCTAATTATCATTGTCATCTGCTCAGTTTTACTAGCGTCTGGAGTACGATCTAAAATAATAGAATAATATTTCGACGTAATGATAGCTTCCATAATATAATGTTTTTTTATGCCGTCTGAAATTATATTAATAAACTAATTTTGAATTGTTTTACTTAAGTAGGTTGCTTGTTTCTCCTCTTTTTTCAAAACTCTGCGTACATGTTCCTGCATAACGGGATCAAATTCGGCTAACAACTCTACTAGTATTAAAAAATTACCATTGTTATGTTGATACAGACTATCATAAATACCTTGAAAAGCCAAGCTATTTTTAGCCAACATTTTGATGATTGAACCAATTCGTAACAATATTCTATTCCAGTGTTCTATTTCAGATTTAATTATCCTCTGGGATACGGCGTACGACACGATTTGAGCCTACGTGAAAGTTCTACCCAAGATTTTACTGCTTTTACATGGTCTCGTGATGTCTCAGGAGATTTAAGCATATCACCTATATGACTCCAATTTTTGTAGCCATCTTCAGATAGACCGGAAGTTATAGTTGTGTTGAAGATTTTACAACAAAAGCAATACAATAAATTTTTTGTCACAGAAAATGCAAGCCAATCTCTTAAAATTTCTTCACCGTTATTAACCTTTCTCTTATAGTATCTCGAAGTAAATCTCTGACCATTGGAAATTGAAATTCATACAGTGGGTCTGGAGAACCTATTTACCAAATATATTATTTCTGTGTATGTTAATCTATTGGGCCACGTAGCTGGGTCGACATCTACAATAGATGTTAACTCTGTAGAAACACTTGGACTTGCAATAGCACCTTCACCTACAACAGCAGTTTCACCTGTCATAGCCTCCTCCCCTGTAATAACACTTTCACCTGTAATAGCGCTTGACCCAGAAGTAGAAGCACCAGGTTCACAGATTATATTGGAGTCGGACGTATGTTCTTCTCGAGGTTTAAGTGGAATTTTAGCTATAGCTCCGGTTTCTGGTATGGGTGATGATGGTCTGTTTAGATCACCTTTCTTCAAAATGGACTCTAATGCCCCTGCTTGCTTTTGTCGCTCTGGGTCTTTTTCAAGTCTTCGTTTTTTATATTGGTGTCTCGACAAGCGTGATCTACCGTCAGCCTTCCTGTACGGTAAAAAAATTATATGAAATAAATTTACATACCTCTTAAAACATTTTTAACATATCTTGCGGTCAATATCAAATTAGGTGTGTTCAATATTACGCTTCAATATTTATATGATTAATTTTCCGCATAAAAGCACGTCACTTTTAAATTTAAGAATAGAACCAACTTGTAGGCTTAGCATATATATCACTTAAATGTATTAAACCTTTTAATTCTGTATCAGTTATTAACGGCTACATTGTTCTCGAATATGACGAAAATTTGTCTCTAGGGCAGAACATTTTTACTAGGTGTCTGTTAAATAAGTAATGAAAAATTAGTTTAATTGTTTGCTTATATATTATGTTTAAGGAATTTTTCTAAAATGTCTTGTTGTGTTGTGTGTGGGGAAATCCCCTCAAACATAAAATAGACTGAGAGTTGCCAGTTCAGAAATGTGAAATCGGCAGAAAATTCGGATGATTTTTTTGTATCCTAGTTTCTAAGTTCTAGTCTAGTTAGTTCCTTATTTCCCCTTTAGGTATTTCCTCTTCTCAGTGTTCCACAACATTTCAAAAGTATCGACACTTTACTCGATACCAGTATCGTATCAGATTTATAGGTACTGGGAAAAGGATCGATACTAAACTATCGACATTGATAGGTATCAAGTACTTTTCAATATATTTTAAAAACTTGCTTTTGAGTAATATCCGTAATATAAAATATTATCCGAGAAATTTCGGAGCTTAGAGTTCAGAACTTATAGACATTTGCGTTGACATCCGCGATATTGCAGCAAAAACCATGTTCATGTCCACAACCTTTGACGAGCATTGAACCTCTTCTTTTGCTTCTATCTTCGTAGTCTCTTCCTCCAACTCCAACTGAAAAACATACTCGTCAACATCAATGTTTTCCGCTTTCATGGCCTCCCGCAAACGTGATTGTAATTCCGACTTTACTCCATTTGTCACCGAACCACGTTTTTCCTACTCCTTTTTCAGTTGTGGATTCTACAAATCGTCAAACTCTGCCATTTTAAAACAATTCCCTCTTTGGGATTTCTCGATAAATCGTCTACCTGTAACTCACTCTTGAGTTCGATCACTGGATTGTTAAATAAAAGTCCCAATTTAATGGCTACACACTTATCTTTTTTTCTTATTCCAATAAATTTATTCGATCTTACAACTTTTAGAACTGTGTTTGCTGCATAATCCGACAGCCCTTATATAGTAGATCTTTAACAAAACTTTGCCTCAAGAGCATTCTGGCAACTAGGAATTAACTGTCTAGTTGCTTCTGGCAATTTATCGTTGATTCGATTTTGTTATATCATTCATGTTCGTCACAATATATAGTCATAGATATACATATTGTAACGGATTTCTCGATAAATTGTCTACCTGTAACTCACTCTTGAGTTCGATCACTGGATTGTTAAATAAAAGTCCCAATTTAATGGTTCCACACTTATCTTTATTTCTAATTCCAACACCGAATCTCGTTACCCACTTGTTGATGAATGCCTCCGCCACTGGTTCAGTCTCTTGGTTAGGAATTGTGTATACTTGTGGCCATTCGTTGAAATTGTTCTTGACTAACCAAACATGACTATTTCCAAATTTAATGTCTCTCAAGTGCCCTCCTCTTGGACATTTGTACTGCACGTTAAGAACATCATGAATTCCAACCCTTGGAACAACCATAAGTACTCGGAAGGTTTGCCCATTTTCGCTTTTCCATACTCGATGCAAGCAGCCATACACTAATTTTAAACTGCTCCGTTCTGCCCAATATGATTTTGTGACTGGCCTTCCTATAGTTATTTCTCTTATCGTTGTACATTGGTTCAACTCCACTTCATGTAATGCACCTTCCAATTCTGGATCTTCTTGCAAAGAGTCATCCGTTTCAGGTTCAACTTTATGCTGATCTTCCACCTATGATGGTATACACGCTTCCTGCTCTTCCAACTGTACGGACACTTGTGCTGTGCTTCTTGCTCTTCTAACTGTGAGGACCCTTGTACTGGTACAAACGCTTCCTCCTCTTCCGACTGTGAGAACACCTGCGCTGGCAGGCGCCCGTTCAGTTCTTCCGACTGCGAAGACACTTGTGCTGGTATACAAGCTTCTTGCTCTTCATACTGTGAAGATCCTGGCTCACATACTTCCTCCTCTTCCAACTGTTAGGATACCTGCGCTGACATATGCACGTCGACCTCTTTTGGTGCTGACAACTGTGCTGAAAAACGTGCATCTAGCGCTGCGAACTGCTCCTCCAAATGAGTTGACAATCGCGTTTCCATTTGAGACATACGTGTATCCTGTTCTATAAATAGTGTCGATATTTGCGTTGACATTTGCGATATTGCGACAAAAACCATGTTTATGTCCACAATCTTTGACGTGCATTGAGCCTCTTCCTTTTCTTCTATCTTTGTTGTCTCTTCTTCTAATTCCATGTGAAAGACATATTCCTCCACATTAATGTATTCCGCCTCCATGGCCTCTCTCAACCGTGATTGGAATTCAGTTTTTAATCCATTTGTCGCCAAACCCCGTTGCTCCAGCTCCTTTTTCAGTTGTGGAATCTTCAGATCGTTAAACTTGGCCATTTTCAAATAATTATCCCCTTGGGAATTTATTTGACAATCCCACTTCTGACACCAATTGTAACGGATTTCTCGATAAATCGTCTACCTGTAACTCACTCTTGAGTTCGATCACTGGATTGTTAAATAAAAGTCCCAATTTAATGGCTACACACTTATCTTTTTTTCTTATTCCAATAAATTTATTCGATCTTACAACTTCTAGAACTGTGTTTGCTGCATAATCCGACAGCCCTTATATAGTAGATCTTTAACAAAACTTTGCCTCAAGAGCATCCTGGCAACTAAGAATTAACTGTCTAGTTGCTTCTGGCAATTTATCGTTGATTCGATTTTGTTATATCATTCATGTTCGTCATAATATATAGTCATAGATATACATATTGTAACGGATTTCTCGATAAATTGTCTACCTGTAACTCACTCTTGAGTTCGATCACTGGATTGTTAAATAAAAGTCCCAATTTAATGCTATACATTTATCTTTTTTTCTTATTCCAACAACTTAACACTTATTGCTCGTTATTTGAGCTTACAACTTCTTGCTTATGTCTCAATTCTTCTTATCACGACAACACTCTAACTAGAACTGTCTTTGCTGCACAATCCGGCAGCCCTTATATAGTAGATCTTTAACAAAACTTTGCCTCAAGAGCATTCTGGCAACTAGGAATTAACTGTCTAGTTGCTTCTGGCAATTTATCGTTGATTCGATTTTGTTATATCATTCATGTTCGTCACAATATATAGTCATAGATATACATATTGTAACGGATTTCTCGATAAATTGTCTACCTGTAACTCACTCTTGAGTTCAATCACTGGATTGTTAAATAAAAGTCCCCATTTAATGGCTACACACTTATCTTCATTTCTAATTCCAACAACTTAACACTTATTGCTCGTTATTCGAGCTTACAACTTCTTGCTTATAGCTTGATTGCTCTTATCACGACAACACTCTAACTAGAACTGTGTTTGCTGCACAATCCGGCAGCCCTTATATAGTAAATCTGTAACAAAACATTGCTTCTAGAACATTCTGGCAACTACGAATTCGGTAACTAGTTGCTTCTGGCATTTTATCGTTGATTCGATTTTGTTCTATCATCCGTGTTCGTCACAGTATATTGGCCATCTAAGGGTGGTCACCTAAGGTTTCTCCCATTCATTTGGAAATTACAGAAAAGCCTATGTATTACTAATGTTGCCCTTTAACTAAAGGAACAATAAACATTTTTCATCAAAATCGTTTCAGAAGTTAAAAAGATTAAGACCAAACTGTTTAATTGTTTATTATGGTCAATATCAGGGAAAATCTTAATTATAAAGAATTTATGGCTGTATCTATAATGTGAAAAAATACTTCAATTTTATATATTTGACGGTGCTCAATGATTGGTTCAACACACTCATAAGTTAAATGCTTTTTCTTGGATCGTGCACTAGGTCTAGCCACATTTTCAAAATCTAACACCTCGCAATCAATTTCAGAAGCTATGGCTTTGGCGGCTTCAAGAATTTGAGTAAAATCTTGTCTGAACATGAGTTTTCATAGCAATCTTTTGTATTTTTAAGTAATTTAATGACGGAAACTAAGTTAGAATCTTTACTTTGCATTAATTTACTAATACTATGTTCGTACCGAATTAAAATCCTCTTGAAAACATAATTTGTGGATTGTGGAACCAATTGTGTGTTTTCGATGAGTTTTCATTGACAGTTCACACATTTATTTGTTTACATTTGTTATGTACCCTACAAGAACAGTGACGGTCATCTGATGGGTAATATGACAGTCATAGCTGAAAAAATTTTGTCAGCGCGCAGAACAAAGTTTCTATCATTTTCTTAAGAGCCTTGTGCAAAAAGTGATGTAAACAAACGTATGTGTGTGAGTTTGCATCTCTCTTTAACACATGGGTATTCGCAATTGATTCACTATATATCTATACTGCTCACTCTGATGTCTTTTTCTGAGTCATTGCTGACCATCAATCCGTCATAGCTGAAAATTGTCAGTAATGACTGAAATGCTATCAGAAGTGAAAAATTCTTTTGCGCAGTAGATAATATAATTTTTATTTCTTTAATAAATTTCAAACTTTTAATCAAAATTAGTTATAATAATATACTTAATTTAAAAAGGAATGCAAGAAAAAATATAATAAAATATGAAAATATAAAAATTAATTTTCACTTGATGCCATCTCCATCTATCAATAGCTCTGCGTACGTCTTTCTCCAATCAGTGAATAGTTCTGAATTTAAAAAGTAGTGACATATCAAATGTGAGTGTATTGGCGAACCCATCAGCAGTTTCTTGTAGGGTACCAATTATGGAATGTAATCAAATTGTCAACTGACATTTAGGGCTCGCAAAATATGTCTTCTAATAATATCGATTAAACTAGAGCAGGCGCCGATTATAATGAGTGGAATGTAAATTTTCAAAGGGTTTTCAGCGAAAACTGTGTTTTCGTTTGACAGATTTTGTATGGATGAAAACACAAGTTTTCGCGTGAAAACCTCTTTTGTCTATGAAAACACGAATTTTGTGTCGGTGCGAACATAGTATTAGAGTAATACCTTTTGCATTCTTCAAAAGAATTGACCACCTTTATCTTAAAGTGAAAAATAACAATTATTTTTTGCACAGTATTAAAAACAATTGTAGTTTCCAGTGAGGACTTTGCCATGTCGTTTACCACTAAATTTAAAGAATGACTACTGCAAAGAACCACCAATGCCCGTGGATTGGTTCTTTTAATCCTGGCTTTAACTCCACTTTCAATACCTTTCATATTAGATCCATTATCGTACCCTTGCCCTCTTATCCAAGTGCTGATAATTGTTCTACGATAATTTTTGTTAGGGCCAGACCTGTTGATTTCTCGATTGGTATAAACCCTAAAAAACTTTCATTTATTACAATTTCTGAATGTTCTGGAATGGTCTTGTGATTGAATAATATAAAAGGTACCTAATTATCATGGTCATCTGCTCAGTTTTACTAGCGTCTGGAGTACGATCTAAAATAATAGAGTAATATTTCGACGTAATGATAGCTTCCATAATATAATGTTTTTTTATGCCGTCTGAAATTGTATTAATAAACTAATTTTGAATTGTTTTACTTAAGTAGGTTGCTTGTTTCTCCTCTTTTTTCAAAACTCTGCGTACATGTTCCTGCATAACGGGATCAAATTCGGCTAACAACTCTACTAGTATTAAAAAATTACCATTGTTATGTTGATACAGACTATCATAAATACCTTGAAAAGCCAAGCTATTTTTAGCCAACATTTTGATAATTGAACCAATTCGTAACAATATTCTATTCCAGTGTTCTATTTCTGATTTAATTAGCCTCTGGGACACGGCGTACGACACGATTTGAGCCTACGTGAAAGTTCTACCCAAGATTTTACTGCTTTTACATGGTCTCGTGATGTCTCAGGAGATTTAAGCATATCACCTATATGACTTCAATTTTTGTAGCCATCTTCAGATAGACCGGAAGTTATAGTTGTATTGAAGATTTTACAACAAAAGCAATGCAATAAATTTTTTGCCACAGAATATGCAAGCCAATCTCTTAAAATTTCTTCACCGTTATTAACCTTTCTCTAATAGTATCTCGAAGTAAATCTCCGACCATTGGTATCTTGTGGAAATTGAAATTCATACAGTGGGTCTGAAGAACCTATTTACCAAATATATTATTTCTGTGTATGTTAATCTATTGGGCCACGTAGCTGGGTCGACGTCTACAATAGATGTTAACTCTGTAGAAACACTTGGACTTGCAATAGCACCTTCACCTACAATAGCAGTTTCACCTGTCATAGCCTCCTCCCCTGTAATAACACTTTCACCTGTAATAGCGCTTGACCTAGAAGTAGAAGCACCAGGTTCACAGATTATGTTGGAGTCGGACGTATGTTCTTCTCGAGGTTTAAGTGGAATTTGAGCTATAGCTCCGGTTTCTGGTATGGGTGATGATGGTCTGTTTAGATCACCTTTCTTCAAAATGGACTCTAATGCCCCTGCTTGCTTTTGTCGCTCTGGGTCTTTTTCAAGTCTTCGTTTTTTATATTGGTGTCTCGACAAGCGTGATCTAGCGTCAGCCTTCCTGTACGGTAAAAAAATTATATGAAATAAATTTACATACCTCTTAAAAAATTTTTAACATATCTTGCGGTCAATATCAAATTAGGTGTGTTCAATATTACGCTTCAATATTTATATGATTAATTTTCCGCATAAAAGCATGTCACTTTTAAATTTAAGAATAGAACCAACTTGTAGGCTTAGCATATATATCACTTAAATGTATTAAACCTTTTAATTCTGTATCAGTTATTAACTGCTACATTGTTCTCGAATATGACGAAAATTTGTCTCTAGGGCAGAACATTTTTACTAGGTGTCTGTTAAATAAGTAATGAAAAATTAGTTTAATTGTTTGCTTATATATTATGTTTAAGGAATTTTTCTAAAATGTCTTGTTGTGTTGTATGTGGGGAAATCCGCTCAAACATAAAATAGACTGAGAGTTGCCAGTTCAGAAATGTGAAATCGGCAGAAAATTCGGATGATTTTTTTGTATCCTAATTTCTAAGTTCTAGTCTAGTTAGTTCCTTATTTCCCCTTTAGGTATTTCCTCTTCTCAGTGTTCCACAAAATTTCAAAAGTATCGACACTTCACTCGATACCAGTATCGTATCAGATTTATAGGTACTGGGAAAAGGATCGATACTAAACTATCGACATTGATAAGTATCAAGTACTTTTCAATATATTTTTAAAACTTGCTTTTGAGTAATATCCGTAATATAAAATATTATCCGAGAAATTTCGGAGCTTAGAGTTCAGAACTTATCACTACACCATCACAACACCTCCGTCTTGCAGGGATACGAAAGTCGGTGTCTACTCGTAACGAAAATTTTGGCATAATCTTGCTAAACGGCAATTACTATCGCGTTATAATAGATACGTAATAGAGGTGTCATATATTCGGGAAGCACTATGTACATGTGCTGATATACGTGCATCTTGCGCTGCGAACTCTTAAAATTTTGTCGACATTTGCGTTGACATCCGCGATATTGCAGCAAAAACCATGTTCATGTCCACAACCTTTGACGAGCATTGAGCCTCTTCTTTTGCTTCTATCTTCGTAGTCTCTTCCACCAACTCCAACTGAAACACATAATCGTCAACACCAATGTTTTCCGCTTCCATGGCCTCCCGCAAACGTGATTGTAAATCCGACTTTACTCCATTTGTCACCGAACCACGTTTTTCCTACTCCTTTTTCAGTTGTGGAATCTTCAAATCGTCAAACTCTGCCATTTTAAAACAATTCCCTCTTTGGGATTTCTCGATAAATCGTTTACCTTGTAACTCACTCTTAAGTTCGATAGTTGGATTGTTAAATTCAAGTCTCAAATTAATGCTATACATTTATCTTTTTTTCTTATTCCAATAAATTTATTCGATCTTACAACTTCTAGAACTCTGTTTGCTGCATAATCCTACAGCCCTTATATAGTAGATCTTGAACAAAACTTTGCCTCAAAACCATTCTGGCAACTAGGAATTAACTGTCTAGTTGCTTCTGGCAATTTATCGTTGATTCGATTTTGTTATATCATTCATGTTCGTCACAATATATAGTCATAGATATACATATTGTAACGGATTTCTCGATAAATTGTCTACTTGTAACTCACTCTTGAGTTCGATCACTGGATTGTTAAATAAAAGTCCCAATTTAATGCTATACATTTATCTTTTTTCTAATTCCAACAACTTAACACTTATTGCTCGTTATTTGAGCTTACAACTTCTTGCTTATGTCTCAATTCTTCTTATCACGACAACACTCTAACTAGAACTGTCTTTGCTGCACAATCCGGCAGCCCTTTTATAGTAGATCTTTAACAAAACTTTGCCTCAAGAGCATTCTGGCAACTAGGAATTAACTGTCTAGTTACTTCTGGCAATTTATCGTTGATTCGATTTTGTTATATCATTCATGTTCGTCACAATATATAGTCATAGATATACATATTGTAACGGATTTCTCGATAAATTGTCTACCTGTAACTCACTCTTAAGTTCGATCACTGGATTGTTAAATAAAAGTCCCAATTTAATGCTATACATTTATCTTTTTTTCTAATTCCTACAACTTAACACTTATTGCTCGTTATTTGAGCTTACAACTTCTTGCTTATGTCTCAATTGTTCTTATCACGACAACATTCTAACTAGAACTGTCTTTGCTGCACAGTCCGGCAGCCCTTATATAGTAAATCTGTAATAAAACATTGCTTCTAGAACATTCTGGCAACTATGAATTCGCTAACTAGTTGCTTCTGGCAGTTTATCGTTGATTCGATTTTGTTCTATCATCCGGATTCGTCACAAATTATTACCAAAGCCGACTGATTGGCGCTATCACACGTTCAATATTTAATGTTGTATTTGGATCGTGATCATAATTGATGATTGATGGATCACGAGTGAATGCTACACGTTTAATAAATATCTCGTCAGTATTTATTCGAAATAAATCCAATTGTTAAAACCAGTGTGTTAAAAATATTTTTGCTTAGTATTTGTTTAATTTTATCCGGGTTTTTGATGAATTGTCGAAAGAAAACTGAAGAAAAGTTTTTAAGGTTTTGAAGAAAAACATTCAAAGACAGCGCTCGATAATAAAAAAATGTTGCAACCATTGTAAAGAATTCCACGGATCTTAGAAAATACTAAAAAAATTTTATATGTGTAAATATAAATTTAAAAAAAATTTTGAGAAAATTAGCATGTCTTTTTATTATAAATAATAATTTGTTCCGTCGTATCGTGAATTTACATACAAAATGTCGTTGATGTCGCGATCAATATTTAATGTTTAACGCGCGATCCACTATCCGCGATCCGCATTTCAAAATATTTTATGATATGGCGATCCTGGATCGCGTTTAAATATAATGAAGTCGTCTTCAAATGCATCCCTACAAGCGGATATCTACTAGCAAACGTGTTCGCGACTTGGTATTGTTCACAGAGAGTGTTCAATAGTTCTCTCGCTCTATCCAATCGTTATTATGTCATGTAGTTTCGTTCTAAGTTACCTTTTATATGCGTTTGTTATTTTTTGGGTAACAGAATGGCATACATTGGTTATCAAATCTGTTTACAGTCTGTTGAAGGTAATAAATTCTTTTGTTAGAGAATAGGTTACCTATGTGTTATCCATAACAGAAGTATTTGTTCCCAAAATTTCGGTTAGTGATATCGTTTTGATTAGCAGTTTGTTACCTTTAACATATAAACTTATTAGCGTATTTGTTATATATTTGTTGGCTTTAACAAGCATAACTGTTGCCTCGATTTGTTACATAATTTATTACCTATTTGTTTCTTTTAACAAATTCGTATTTTAGCTTATCGGTTACCTTCTTGTTGACATAACCAATTCCAATTTTGTTAAATAAAATTCAATATTTTTTTTATATTATTTGTTTTTCTTTTATTGAAAAACGTATTTACTTACTGTCTTATTACTAACTGATTATTCAAATTAATGAATATCTTAAATGTGTATATATTGATATATACTATGTTACACATATGTATATAGGTTAAATATAAGTATTAACACTTAAATTGTATACTTAAAGAAGTACATTTAACAATATATTTATATATACTACAATTATAAAGCTACATGCATACAAAATATCTGGTTAAATGATTTTAGTCTCCCTCTGCATGTACACACCACTCTATCCGGAAGAATTATTATAAAACACTGTTCTTATATGACGGAATAAATCAAAACTTATTACT
The DNA here is from genome assembly GCF_042242935.1 of Bactrocera oleae. NCBI lineage: Eukaryota > Metazoa > Arthropoda > Insecta > Diptera > Tephritidae > Bactrocera > Bactrocera oleae. Next base: position 54,323,888 of record NC_091537.1, on the reverse strand, counting down.
TGTATAAAATATATCGCGATACTGAGTTTTTCTTAAAAATCAAACAACTTTAATTATAAATCAGTGGTGTGTGATCCTCCATAAATTGTGTATCTATTTAAACAATATGATTCGGCCCCTTCATCACGATTATACACCATGTCATACATTATTACTTCGCAGGTTTCTTGCCAAAAACTCGACTATAAAAGATTTAAGCGCCGGTTTCATTTGTGTAACGTGATTTTGTTTAAAATCCTACTTTCATACTATTTCAGCTATTACTGCATAGGAACTAACATTGGTGCGACGATTCACATCGGTCATCTGGTCATTGCTCATCTTTTGCATAGATGTTAACCAATCGCATTCGTGTTGAAATAATGTCAGGAAAACTGTTCAGGACGCCTCTGAAATAAAAATAAAAAATACATAGAAAATGAAACTATTTATGAACGAGATTGACAAGCGAGGCAGCAATTAGATTAATTACTCTAGTACCAGTTAGTAGATACTGAAATATTGGCTTTTGGGTATCTTCAAGCTAGGCACAAGGTTCTTTCATTCCTTAGGCATATGTAACTAAAATGAGACTGACTCTCGTTTCGTATTGACTGTAGAACTAAAAACGGTCTGTGAATGGTGTCGAGTCCAATTTATGGTTTAACTTTCCGATCCGAGGCGAACTTTACGCCCAACACTTTCCGATAACGGTGTTGTTTTTAAGGGTGCACGACGCTCGTCTCTATTTAAGGCCTTTGCCAGGTCCGACCTGCCATCACCAATACGTTGCAGTTATTTTTTACATTGTGTTTCATAACGTTGCGCCGTGTCATTAGATAATGCTAAGAGATATGGCCCAACAATAAGAGACTCCTACATATGTGTCACGTTTGGCTTTCCTTATGCTTGATTTCAACATCTTGTCACAGTAGCAGGTCAAAAAATGATGCCACAGTTCGCATTGTCACAATACCGGATGACGACAAGCCCAATATACAAAATCTTGCAATAGAATCTGTCGATGCTCCACCAATCGTTCTTTGTAACGTTTACAAATTATGAGTGAAAATGAGGCAAAATCTCTCTAACAAACGATGGTATACCAATACCAATCAAAATCCATGTATCGTCTTGAACCTCCAACATAATTATTTTTAAATTGCATTTTTATCAATTTAAAACATAATTTGTTCACTTTTTAAAGTTATTAATTAATAATTTACTCACCTGAATTGGTTTTATTCTAGGAATGCAATTTTTCCGCAATGCTGCAAAAAATAAAAGTTTTGGTTATAAAAACAAAACACATATCACATGGCGTACCTTATTGATCGGTTTTGTGTCGCGTTTTTCTATGTATAAAGTAAAACAAATTAATTTTACAATATAAATATAATTAATTTTACAACATATTTATAAAAAGAAGAACTCACCTCTCTAAAAGCCAAATTTGTAGCAGAGATGAAGGAATGCTCAACTCTCTCAACTATTGAATGTTCAAAAACCGGTTGTTTTAAAATATCACAAAATCACAAAAAAGGATTTAAATGGTTCCTCCATGTGTTAATCGGATATATATATAACAATTTTAATCTTAATAAATGTTGGGTGTTTTAGTTTAAATGCCCAACAATTTTTATTTTGACTGATCTGGCTAACATGCAAAATGTTATAAAAGACGCTAATTTTGAAGCGCTCTCACACTGGAATAAGCGTCCCTTTATCCCTGTTTTTAGTGAAATTACGCTTATTTTATTCTTCTTGAGTAGTAAATTGTATATTCGTTTTTCTTATTTTGGCATGTTTATATTACAATATGTTTAGAATGTCGGTAGTTTTTCTCTCTCTCACCTAAGGTTTCTCCCATTCAATTAGAAATTGCAGAAAAGCCTATGTATTACTAATGTTGCCCTTTAACTAAAGGAACAATAAACATTTTTCATCAAAATCGTTTCAGAAGTTAAAAAGATTAGGACCAAACTGTTTAATTGTTTATTATGGTCAATCGGTTCATAAAATTTAAATTAAAGTTCATACGGTACGTATAAAAAACAAAACACAAGACAACAAAAGATTTGTTTTTAAATTTAATACTGTTACTACAAAACAAATCAGTTATTTTTTAAAATAATGAAACCAAAAATTAAACATTTTTTCAGAGAATATTTAATCCTACCTCGTAATTATAGTAATTTTCTTCGCACCTTTTGTTCTGCAAATTCTTTAACAGGAATTTCCTAATATTTAGGTATCAAAAATTCATAATTTCTTTACTCCATATTTTTGGGATTCGAAAGAGTATTTGTTTAAAAGGGCTAATGCACGCAGTATATTTTTTTTTTTCTATATAAGGTGTTACTTTTTCCAAAAGTTCCCTATATACAGAAGGATCCATTCTGAGAAAATTTTCGTAGTCCGCCGGGCTGGACTGTTCAAGTACCTTTAACAAAGTTATATGTGAAAAAACTGGTCTTCTTGATCGCCATTCCTTTACCCAAGTTTTTCTCTGTCTTTTTTGCTTTTTTTGTTCTACTTCGTCTTCTTCTAAAATATCAATTAGAAGTGCTGCAACTAATGCACGTGCCATGTTGCTTCGTCCACAAATAACAGAGAAACAAAGTATGATTGCATGTTCGACCGTTTAAACGAAAACCAGTTTTTTTTGCATCATACCATGTTTGCATACAAAAATGACCGTGTAAAGGCCGCTACAGAATGACATACATTGTTTATCAAATCTGTTTACAGTCTGTTGAAGGTAATAAATTCTTTTGTTAGAGAATATGTTACCTATGTGTTATCCATAACAGAAGTATTTGTTCCCAAAATTTCGGTTAGTGATATCGTTTTGATTAGCAGTTTGTTACCTTTAACATAAAAACTTGTTAGCGTATTTGTTATCTATTTGTTGGCTTTAACAAGCATAACTGTTGCCTCGATTTGTTACATAATTTATTACCTGTTTGTTTCTTTTAACAAATTCGTATTTTAGCTTATCGGTTACCTTCTTGTTGACATAACCAATTCCAATTTTGTTAAATAAAATTCAATATTTTTTTATATTCTTTGTCTTTATTTTATTGAAAAACGTATTTACTTACTATCTTATTACTAACTAATTATTCAAATATCTTAAACGTGTACATATTGATATATACTATGTTACACATATGTATATAGGTTAAATATAAGTATTAACACTTAAATTGTATACTTAAAGAAGTACATTTAACAATATATTTATATATACTACAATTATAAAGCTACATGCATACAAAATATCTGGTTAAATGATTTTAGTCTCCCTCTGCATGTACACACCACTCTATCCGGAAGAATTATTATAAAACACTGTTCTTATATGACGGAATAAATCAAAACTTATTACTTGTATAAAATATATCGCGATACTGAGTTTTTCTTAAAAATCAAACAACTTTAATTATAAATCAGTGGTGTGTGATCCTCCATAAATTGTGTATCTATTTAAACAATATGATTCGGCCCTTTCATCACGATTATACACCATGTCATACATTATTTCTTCGCAGGTTTCTTGCCAAAAACTCGACTATAAAAGCTTTAAGCGCCGGTTTCATTTGTGAAACATAATTTTGTTTAAAATCCTACATTTCAGCTATTACAGCATAGGAACTAACATTGGTGTGACGATTCACATCGGTCATCTGGTCATTGCTCATCTTTTGCATAGATGTTAACCAATCGCATTCGTGTTGAAATAATGTCAGGAAAACTGTTCAGGACGCCTCTGAAATAAAAAATACATAGAAAATGAAGCCATTTATGAACGAGATTGACAAGCGAGGTAGCAATTAGATTAATTACTCTAATACCAGTTAGGAGATACTGAAATATTGGCTTTTGGGTATCTTCAAGCTAGGCACAAGGTTCTTTCATTCCTTAGGCATATGTAACTAAAAAGAGACTTACTTTCGTGTCGTATTGACTGTAGAACTAAAAACGGTCTGTGAATGGTATCGAGTCCAATTTATGGTTTAACTTTCCGATCCGAGGCGAACTTTACGCCCAACACTTTCCAATAACGGTGTTGTTTTTAAGATAATGCTAAGAGATATGGCCCAACAATAAGAGACTCCTACATATGTGTAATGTTCGGCTTTCCTTATGCTTGATTTCAACATCTTGTCATAGTAGCAGGTCAAAAAATGATGCCACACTTCGCATTGTCACAGTACCGGATGACGACAAGCCCAATATACAAAATCTTGCAATAGAATCTGTCGATGCTCCACAAATCGTTCTTTGTAACGTTTACAAATTATGAGTGAAAATGAGGCAAAATCTCTCCAACAAACGATGGTATACCAATACCAATCAAAATCCATGTATCGTCTTGAACCTCCAACATAATTATGTTAAAATTGCATTTTTATCTATCTAAAACATAATTTCTTATATTAAATATTAGTTAACTAACTATATTTGTTCACTTTTTAAAATTACTAATTAATAATTTACTCACCTGAATTGGTTTTATTCTAGGAATGCAATTTTTCCGCAATGCTGCAAATTTTCTGGAACACAAGTTTTGGTTATAAAAACAAAACACATACCACAATGCGTACCTTACTGATCGGTTTTGTGTCGCGTTTTTCTATGTATAAAGTTAAACAAATTATTCTTACAATATAATTATAATTAGTTTTACAACATATTTATAAAATGAAGAACTCACCTCTCTAAAAGCCAAATTTTTAGCAGAGATGAAGGGATGCTCAACTCTCTCAACTATCGAAAGTTCAAAAACCAGTTGTTTTAAAATATCACAAAATCACAAAAAAGGATTTGAATAGTTCCTCCATGTGTTAATCGGATATATATATAATAATTTTAATCTTAATAAATGTTGGGTGTTTTAGTTTAAATGCCCAACAATTTTTATTTTGACTGATCTGGCTACAATGCAAAATGTTATAAAAGACGCTAATTTTGAAGCGCTCTCACACTGGAATAAGTGTCCCTTTATCCCTCTTTTTAGTGAAATTACACTTTTTTTATTCTTCTTAAGTAGTAAATTGTATTGTAACGGATTTCTCGATAAATCGTCTACCTGTAACTCACTCTTGAGTTCTATCACTGGGTTGTTAAATAAAAGTCCCAATTTAATGGATACACACTTATCTTTATTTCTAATTCCAACAACTTAACACTTATTGCTCGTTATTCGAGCTTACAACTTCTTGCTTATAGCTTGATTGCTCTTAACACGACAACACTCTAACTAGAACTGTGTTTGCTGCACAATCTGGCAGCCCTTATATAGTAAATCTGTAACAAAACATTGCTTCTAGAACATTTTGGCAACTACGAATTCGCTAACTAGTTGCTTCTGGCAGTTTATCGTTGATTCGATTTTGTTCTATCATCCGTGTTCGTCACAGTATATTGGTTTTTCTTATTTTGGCATGTTTATATTACAATATGTTTAGAAGGTCGGTAGTTTTTCTCTCTCTCACCTAAGGTTTATCCCATTCAATTGGAAACTACAGAAAAGCCTATGTATTACTAGCGTTGCCCTTTAACTAAAGGAACAATAAACATTTTTCATCAAAATCGTTTCAGAAGTTAAAAAGATAAGGACCAAACTGTTTAATTGTTTATTATGGTCAATATCAGGGAAAATCTTAATTATAAAGAATTTATGGCTGTATCTATAATGTGAAAAAATACTTCAATTTTATATTTTTGACGGTGCTCAATGATTGGTTCAACACACTCATAAGTTAAATGCTTTTTCTTGGATCGTGCACCAGGTCTAGCCACATTTTCAAAGTCTAACACCTCGCAATCAATTTCAGAAGCTAAGGCTTTGGCGTCTTCAAGAACTTGAGTAAAATACTTGTCTGAACATGAGTTTTCAAAGCAATCTTTTGTATTTTTAAGAATTAGAATCTTTACTTTGCATTAATTTACTAATACTATGTTCGCACCGAATTGAAATCCTCTTGAAAACATAATTTGTGGATTGTGGAACCAAAGTCGTTCTGACCGGCATTGTGTGTTTTCGATGAGTTTTCATTGACAGTTCACACATCTATTTGTTTACATTTGTTATGTACCCTACAAGAACAGTGACGGTCACTATATATCTATACTGCTCACTCTGATGTCTTTTTCTGAGTCATTGCTGACCATAAATCCGTCATAGCTGAAAATTGTCAGTAATGACTGAAATGCTATCAGAAGTGAAAAGTTCTTTTGCGCAGTAGATTAGAAAATTTTTATTTCTTTAATAACTTTCAAACTTTTAATCAAAATTAGTTATAATAATATACTTAAATATAAAAAGGAATGCAAGAAAAAATATAATAAAATATTAAAATACAAAAATTAATTTTCACTTGATGCCATCTCCCCCTCTCAATAGCTCTGCGTACGTCTTTCTCCAATCAGTGAATAGTTCTGAATTTAAAAAGTACTGACATATCAAATGTGAGTGTATTGGCGAACCCATCAGCAGTTTCTTGTAGGGTACCAATTATGGAATGTAATCAAAATGTCACCTGACATTTAGGGCTCGCAAAATATGTCTTCTAATAATATCGATTAAACTAGAGCAGGCGCCGATTATAATGAGTGGAATGTAAGTTTTTAAAGGGTTTTCAGCGAAAACTGTGTTTTCGTTTGACAGATTTTGTATGGATGAAAACACAAGTTTTCGCCTGAAAACCTCTTTTGTCTAGGAAAACACGAATTTTGTGTCGGTGCGAACATAGTATTAGAGTAATACCTTATGCATTCTTCAAAAGAATTGACCACCTTTATCTTAAAGTGAAAAATAACAATTATTTTTTGCACAGAATTAAAAACAATTGTAGTTTCCAGTGAGGACTTTGCCATGTCGTTTACCACTAAATTTAAAGAATGTCTACTGCAAAGAATCACCAATGCCCGTGGATTGGTTCTTTTAATCCTGGCTTTAACTCCACTTTCAATACCTTTCATATTAGATCCATTATCGTACCCTTGCCCTCTTATCCAAGTGCTGGTCATTGTTCTACGATAATTTCTGTTAGGGCCAGACCTGTTGATTTCTCGATTGGTATAAATCCAAAAAAACTTTCATTTATTACAATTTCTGAATGTTCTTGAATGGTCTTGTGATTGAATAATATAAAAGGTACCTAATTATCATGGTCATCTGCTCAGTTTTACTAGCGTCTGGAGTACGATCTAAAATAATAGAATAATATTTCGACGTAATGATAGCTTCCATAATATAATGTTTTTTTATGCCGTCTGAAATTGTATTAATAAACTCATTTTGAATTGTTTTACTTAAGTAGGTTGCTTGTTTCTCCTCTTTTTTCAAAACTCTGCGTACATGTTCCTGCATAGCGGGATCAAATTCGGCTAACAACTCTACTAGTATTAAAAAATTACCATTGTTATGTTGATACAGACTATCATAAATACCTTGAAAAGCCAAGCTATTTTTAGCCAACATTTTGATGATTGAACCAATTCGTAACAATATTCTATTCCAGTGTTCTATTTCTGATTTAATTATCCTCTGGGACACGGCGTATGACACGATTTGAGCCTACGTGAAAGTTCTACCCAAGATTTTACTGCTTTTACATGGTCTCGTGATGTCTCAGGTGATTTAAGCATATCACCTATATGACTTAAATTTTTGTAGCCATCTTCAGATAAACCGGAAGTTATAGCTGTATTGAAGATTTTACAACAAAAGCAATATTACTTATCACTACACCATCACAACACCTCCGTCTTGCGGGGATACGAAAGTCGGTGTCTACACATAACGAAAATTTTGGCATAATCTTGCTAAACGGCAATTACTATCGCGTTATAATAGATACGTAATAGAGGTGTCATATATTCGGGAAGCACTATGTACATGTGCTGATATACGTGCATCTTGCGCTGCGAACTCTTAAAATTTTGTCGACATTTGCGTTGACATCCGCGATATTGCAGCAAAAACCATGTTCATGTCCACAACCTTTGACGAGCATTGAGCCTCTACTTTTGCTTCTATCTTCGTAGTCTCTTCCTCTAACTCCAACTGAAACACATACTCATCAACATCAATGTTTTCCGCTTCCATGGCCTCTCGCAAACGTGAGTGTAATTCCGACTTTACTCCATTTGTCATCGAACCACGTTTTCCTACTCCTTTTTCAGTTGTGGAATCTTCAAATCGTCAAACTCTGCCATATTAAAACAATTTCCTCTTTGGGATTTCTCGATAAATCGTTTACCTTGTAACTCACTCTTGAGCTCGATAATTGGATTGTTAAATTCAAGTCCCAATTTAATGCTATACTTTTATCTTTTTTTCTTATTCCAATAAATTTATTCGATCTTACAACTTCTAGAACTGTGTTTGCTGCATTAGCCGACAGCCCTTATATAGTAGATCTTTAACAAAACTTTGCCTCAAGAGCATTCTGGCAACTAGGAATTTACTGTCTAGTTGCTTCTGGCAATTTATCGTTGATTCGAGTTTGTTATATCATTCATGTTCGTCACAATATATAGTCATAAATATACATATTGTAACGGATTTCTCGATAAATCGTCTACCTGTAACTCACTCTTGAGTTCGATCACTGGATTGTTAAATAAAAGTCCCAATTTAATGGCTACACACTTATCTTTATTTCTAATTCCAACAACTTAACACTTATTGCTCGTTATTTGAGCTTACAACTTCTTGCTTATGTCTCAAATCTTCTTATCACGACAACACTCTAACTAGAACTGTCTTTGCTGCACAATCCGGCAGCCCTTATATAATAAATCTGTAACAAAACATTGCGTCTAAAACATTCTGGCAACTACGAATTCGTTAACTAGTTGCTTCTGGCAGTTTATCGTTGATTCAATTTTTTCTATCATCCGTGTTCGTCATACTGCCCTCCACCTAAGTCTGATCGTCCCGATTAGACATATTTGCGATACCAAACACAAAGCTTTTATGTCCCGTATCTCGTCTTCTAGGCTGGTGCTGACATCGTTAGCCGTCCTTCTCTTCTTGGAGTTGATTCCATCCGTTTTCCGGATACTCAGTTTCTGGTACATCCCTTGCCTTAAAGATGACTTGAGATTCCATTCTTGATCAGAACGTAACTCCATTGGAACACCGAATCTCGTTCCCACTTGTTGATGAATGCCTCCGCCACTGGTTCAGTCTCTTGGTTAGGAATTTTGTATACTTGTGGCCATTCGTTGAAATGGTTCTTGACTACCAAAACATGACTATTTCCTAATTTAATGTCTCTCAAGTGCCCTCCTCTTGGACATTTGTACTGCACGTTAAGAACATCATGAATTCCAACCCTTGGAACAACCATAAGTAGTCGGAAGGTTTGCCCATTTTCGCTTTTCCATACTCGATGCAAGCAGCCATACACTAACTTTAAACTGCTCCGTTCTGCCCAATATGATTTTGTGACTGGCCTTCCTATAGCTATTTCTCTAATCGTTGTACATTGGTTCAACTCCACTTCATCTAATGCACCTTCCAATTCTGGATCTTCTTGCAAAGAGTCATCCGTTTCAGGTTCAATTTTATGCTGATCTTCCACCTATGATGGTATACACGCTTCCTGCTCTTCCAACTGTACGGACACTTGTGCTGGTATCCAAGCTTCTTGCTCTTCTAACTGTGAGGACCCTTGTACTGGCACACGCTTCCCCCTCTTCCGACTGTGAGGATACCTGTGCTGGCATGCGCCCGTTCAGTTCTTCCGACTGCGAAGACACTTGTGCTGGTATACAAGCTTCTTGCTCTTCATACTGTGAAGATCCTGGCTCACATGCTTCCTCCTCTTCCAACTGTGAGGATACCTGCGCTGACATACGCACGTCGAGCTCTTTCGGTGCTGACAACTGTGCTGAAAAACGTGCATCTTGCGCTGCGAACTGCTCCTCCAAATGCGTTGACAATCGCGTTTCCATTTGAGACATACGTGTATCCTGTTCTTTAAATAGTGTCGATATTTGCGTTGACATTTGCGATATTGCGACAAAAACCATGTTTATGTCCACAATCTTTGACGAGCATTGAGCCTCTTCCTTTTCTTCTATCTTTGTTGTCTCTTCTTCTAATTCCATGTGAAAGACATATTCCTCCACATTAATGTTTTCCGCCTCCATGGCCTCTCTCAACCGTGATTGGAATTCAGTTTTTAATCCATTTGTCGCCAAACCCCGTTGCTCCAGCTCCTTTTTCAGTTGTGGAATCTTCGGATCGTTAAAATTGGCCATTTTCAAATAATTATCTCCTTGGGAATTTATTTGACAATCCCACTTCTGACACCAATTGTAACGGATTTCTCGATAAATCGTCTACCTGTAATTTACTCTTTAGTTCGATCACTGGATTGTTAAATAAAAGTCCCAATTTAATGGCTACACTCTTATCTTTATTTCTAATTCCAACAACTTAACACTTATTGCTCATTATTCGAGCTTACAACTTCTTGCTAATAGCTTGATTGCTCTTATCACGACAACACTCTAACTAGAACTGTGTTTGCTGCACAATCTGGCAGCCCTTTATAGTAAATCTATAACAAAACATTGCTTCTAGAACATTTTGGCAACTACGAATTCGCTAACTAGTTGCTTCTGGCAGTTTATCGTTGATTCGATTTTGTTCTATCATCCGTGTTCGTCACAGTATATGGGTTTTTCTTATTTTGGCATGTTTATATTACAATATGTTTAGAATGTCGGTAGTTTTTCTCTCTCTCACCTAAGGTTTCTCCCATTCATTTGGAAATTACAGAAAAGCCTATGTATTACTAACGTTGCCCTTTAACTAAAGGAACAATAAACATTTTTCATCAAAATCGTTTCAGAAGTTAAAAAGATTAGGACCAAACTGTTTAATTGTTTATTATGGTCAATATCAGGGAAAATCTTAATTATAAAGAATTTATGGCTGTATCTATAATGTGAAAAAATACTTCAATTTTATATTTTTGACGGTGCTCAATGATTGGTTCAACACACTCATAAGTTAAATGCTTTTTCTTGGATCGTGCACCAGGTCTAGCCACATTTTCAAAGTCTAACACCTCGCAATCAATTTCAGAAGCTAAGGCTTTGGCGTCTTCAAGAACTTGAGTAAAATACTTGTCTGAACATGAGTTTTCAAAGCAAAGCTTTTGTATTTTTAAGTAATTTAATGACGGAAACTAAGTTAGAATCTTTACTTTGCATTAATTTACTAATACTATGTTCGCACCGAATTGAAATCCTCTTGAAAACATAATTTGTGGATTGTGGAAGTCAAAGTCGTTCTGACCGGCATTGTGTGTTTTCGATGAGTTTCCATTGACAGTCCACACATTTATTTGTTTACATTTGTTATGTACCCTACAAGAACAGTGACGGTCATCTGATGGGTAATATGACAGTCATAGCTAAAAAAATTTTGTCAGCGCGCAGAACAAAGTTTCTATCATTTTCTTAAGAGCCTTGTGCAATAACTGATGTAAACAAACGTATGTGTGTGAGTTTGCATCTCTCTTTAACACATGGGTATTCGGAATTGATTCACTATATATCTATACTGCTCACTCTCATGTCTTTTTCTGAGTCATTGCTGACCATAAATCCGTCATAGTTGAAAATTGTCAGTAATGACTGAAATGCTATCAGAAGTGAAAAATTCTTTTGCGCAGTAGATAATATAATTTTTATTTCTTTAATAAATTTCAAACTTTTAATCAAAATTAGTTATAATAATATACTTAATTTAAAAAGGAATGCAAGAAAAAATATAATAAAATATGAAAATATAAAAATTAATTTTCACTTGATGCCATCTCCTCCTCTCAATAGCTCTGCGTACGTCTTTCTCCAATCAGTGAATAGTTCTGAATTTAAAAAGTACTGACATATCAAATGTGAGTGTATTGGCAAACCCATCAGCAGTTTCTTGTAGGGTACCAATTATGGAATGTAATCAAATTGTCAACTGACATTTAGGGCTCGCAAAATATGTCTTCTAATAATATCGATTAAACTAGAGCAGGCGCCGATTATAATGAGTGGAATGTAAGTTTTCAAAGGGTTTTCAGCGAAAACTGTGTTTTCGTTTGACAGATTTTGTATGGATGAAAACACAAGTTTTCGCCTGAAAACCTCTTTTGTCTAGGAAAACACGAATTTTGTGTCGGTGCGAACATAGTATTAGAGTAATACCTTTTGCATTCTTCAAAATAATTGACCACCTTTATCTTAAAGTGAAAAATAACAATTATTTTTTGCATAGTATTAAAAACAATTGTAGTTTCCAGTGAGGAGTTTGCCATGTCGTTTACCACTAAATTTAAAGAATGACTACTGCAAAGAACCACCAATGCCCGTGGATTGGTTCTTTTAATCCTGGCTTTAACTCCACTTTCAATACCTTTCATATTAGATCCATTATCGTACCCTTGCCCTCTTATCCAAGTGCTGATAATTGTTCTACGATAATTTTTGTTAGGGCCACACCTGTTGATTTCTCGATTGGTATAAACCCTAAAAAACTTTCATTTATTACAATTTCTGAATGTTCTTGAATGGTCTTGTGATAGAATAATATAAAAGGTACCTAATTATCATGGTCATCTGCTCAGTTTTACTAGCGTCTGGAGTACGATCTAAAATAATAGAATAATATTTTGACGTAATGAAAGCTTCCATAATATAAGGTTTTTTTATGCCGTCTGAAATTGTATTAATAAACTAATTTTGAATTGTTTTACTTAAGTAGGTTGCTTGTTTCTCCTCTTTTTTTAAAACTCTGCGTACATGTTCCTGCCTAACGGGATCAAATTCGGCTAACAACTCTACTAGTATTAAAAAATTACCATTGTTATGTTGATACAGACTATCATAAATACCTTGAAAAGCCAAGCTATTTTTAGCCAACATTTTCTCTGGGACACGGCGTACGACACGATTTGAGCCTACGTGAAAGTTCTACCCAAGATTTTAGTGCTTTTACATGGTCTCGTGATGTCTCAGGAGATTTAAGCATATCACCTACATGACTTCAATTTTTGTAGCCATCTTCAGATAGACCGGAAGTTATAGTTGTATTGAAGATTTTACAACAAAAGCAATACAATAAATTTTTTGCCACAGAATATGCAAGCCAATCTCTTAAAATTTCTTCACCGTTATTAAGCTTTCTCTTATAGTATCTCGAAGTAAATCTCCGACCATTGGTATCTTGTGGAAATTGAAATTCATACAGTGGGTCTGGAGAACCTATTTACCAAATATATTATTTCTGTGTATGTTAATCTATTGATATTAACTCTGTAGAAACCCTTGCAATAGCACCTTCACCTACAAAGCAGTTTCACCTGTCATAGCCTCCTCCCCTGTAATAACACTTTCACCTGTAATGGCGCTTGACCCAGAAGTAGAAGCACCAGGTTCACAGATTATATTGGAGTCGGACGTATGTTTTTCTCGCGGTTTAAGTGGAATTTTTCGTTCGTTTCGTTTTTTATATTGATGTCTCGACAAGCGTGATCTACCGTCAGCCTTCCTGTACGGTAAAAAAATTATATGAAATAAATTTACATACCTCTTAAAACATTTTTAACATGTCTTGAGGTCAATATCAAATTAGGTGTGTTCAATATTACGTTTTTTCTTACGTATTACAATTTAATTTATAAAATAGATAGGTACTTACGTAGTAAATTCACATGCGCGCTTCAATATTTATATGATTAATTTTCCGCATAAAAGCACGTCACTTTAAAATTTAAGAATAGAACCAACTTGTAGGCTTAGCATATATATCACTTAAATGTATTAAACCTTTTAATTCTGTATTAGTTATTAACGGCTACATTATTCTCGAATATGACGAAAATTTGTCTCTAGGGCAGAACATTTTTACTAGGTGTCTGTCAAATAAGTAATGAAAAATTAGTTTAATTGTTTGCTTATATATTATGTTTTAGGAATTTTTCTAAAATGTCTTGTTGTGTTGTGTGTGGGGAAATCCCCTCAAACATAAAATAGACTGAGAGTTGCCAGTTCAGAAATGTGAAATCGGCAGAAAATTCGGATGAATTTTTTGTATCCTAGTTTCTAAGTTCTAGTATAGTTAGTTCCTTATTTCCCCTTTAGGTATTTCCTCTTCTCAGTGTTCCACAAAATTTCAAAAGTATCGACACTTTACTCGATACCAGTATCGTACCAGATTTATAGGTACTGGGGAAAAGGATCGATACTAAACTATCGACATTGATAGGTATCAAGTACTTTTCAATATATTTTTAAAACTTGCTTTTGAGTAATATCCGTAATATAAAATATTATCCGAGAAATTTCTGAGCTTAGAGTTCAGAACATATCACTACACCATCACAACACCTCCGTCTTACAGGGATACGAAAGTCGGTGTCTACTCGTAACGAAAATTTTGGCATAATCTTGCTAAACGGCAATTACTATCGCGTTATAATAGATACGTAATAGAGGTGTCATATATTCGGGAAGCACTATGTACATGTGCTGATATACGTGCATCTTGCGCTGCGAACTCAAAAACCATGTTCATGTCCACAACCTTTGACGAGCATTGAGCCTCTTCTTTTGCTTCTATCTTCGTAGTCTCTTCCTCCAACTCCAACTGAAACACATAATCGTCAACACCACTGTTTTCCGCTTCCATGGCCACCCGCAAACGTGATTGTAATTCCGACTTTACTCCATTTGTCACCGAACCACGTTTTTCCTACTCCTTTTCAATCTTCAAATCGTCAAACTCTGCCATTTTAAAACAATTCCCTCTTTGGGATTTCTCGATAAATCGTTTACCTTGTAACTCACTCTTGAGTTCGATACTTGGATTGTTAAATTCAAGTCCCAAATTAATGCTATACATTTATCTTTTTTTCTTATTCCAATAAATTTATTCGATCTTACAACTTCTAGAACTGTGTTTGCTGCGTATTCCGACAGCCCTTATATAGTAGATCTTTAACAAAACTTTGCCTCAAGAGCATTCTGGCAACTAGGAATTAACTGTCTAGTTGCTTCTGGCAATTTATCGTTGATTCGATTTTGTTATATCATTCATGTTCGTCACAATATATAGTCATAGATATACATATTGTAACGGATTTCTCGATAAATCGTCTACCTGTAACTCACTCTTGAGTTCGATCACTGGATTGTTAAATAAAAGTCCCAATTTAATGGCTACACACTTATCTTTTTTTCTTATTCCAATAAATTTATTCGATCTTACAACTTCTAGAACTGTGTTTGCTGCATAATCCGACAGCCCTTATATAGTAGATCTTTAACAAAACTTTGCCTCAAGAGCATTCTGGCAACTAGGAATTAACTGTGTAGTTGCTTCTGGCAATTTATCGTTGTGACGAACACGGATGATAGAACAAAATCGAATCGACGATAAATTGCCAGAAGCAACTAGACAGCGAATTCGTAGTCGCCAGAATGTTCTGGTAGTAAAGTAGTTAGCGAATTCGTAATTGCCAGAATGTTCTAGAAGCAATGTTTTGTTACAGATTTACTATATAAGGGCTGCCGGATTGTGCAGCAGACACAGTACTAGTTAGAGTGTTGTCGTGATAAGAGCAATTAAGCTATAAGCAAGAAGTTGTAAGCTCGAATAACGAGCAATAAGTGT
Organism: Bactrocera oleae; assembly: GCF_042242935.1. Taxonomy (NCBI): domain Eukaryota; kingdom Metazoa; phylum Arthropoda; class Insecta; order Diptera; family Tephritidae; genus Bactrocera; species Bactrocera oleae. The sequence continues at coordinate 54,308,212 of NC_091537.1, read as the reverse complement.
TAAGTTGTTGGAATTAGAAACAAAGATAAGTGTGTGGCCATTAAATTGGGACTTTTATTTAACAATCCAGTGATCGAACTCAAGAGTGAGTTACAGGTAGACGATTTATCGAGAAATCCGTTACAATTGGTGTCAGAAGTGGGATTGTCAAATAAATTCCCAAGGAGATAATTATTTAAAATTGACCAAGTTTAACGATCTGAAGATTCCACAACTGAAAAAGGAGCTGGAACAACGTGGTTTGGCGACAAATGGATTAAAAACTGAATTACAATCACGGTTGAGAGAGGCCATGGAGGCGGAAAACATTAATGTTGAGGAATATGTCTTTCACATGGAATTAGAAGAAGAGACAACAAAGATAGAAGAAAAGGAAGAGGCTCAATGCTCGTCAAAGATGGTGGACATGAACATGCTTTTTTCTGCAATATCGCAGATGTCAACGCAAATGTCGACACAATTTAAAAAGCAGGATACACGTATGTCTCAGATGTCAACGCAGTTAGAAACGCGATTGTCAACGCATTTGGAAGAGCAGTTCATAGCGCAAGATGCACGTATATCAGCGCAGGTGTCCTCACAGTTGAAAGAGCAGGATGCACGGATATCGCAGGTGACCTCACAAATAGCAGAAATGTCCTCACAGATATCGGAAGAACGAGATAAAATTAAAACTGAAATGGATGAATTGAGAGATCGTCTCCGTGAGCTACAAATAAATCGGCCAATTATGTCGTCAGCTTCTGCCAAAGTAAAACCTCCATCCTTTGATGGCACTGTTCCGTTCCACGTGTTTAAGCTTCAATTCGAAAAGACGGCATCTTCAAATAATTGGAACGCTGAAGACAAAGTAGCTGCATTGTTCGTTGCATTAAAAGGATCTGCAGCGGAGATATTACATTACCATTCCAAACTGCAAGGCGAGTAGTTATGAAACTTTGATGGGTGCATTAGAAAGGCAATATGGTTGTGAGCACAGGAAGCAGATCTTTCAAATCGAGTTGCGAAATCGCCGCCAGAAAGCCAGTGAGTCTCTGCAGGAGTTTTCTACAGAGATTGAGAGGTTAGCTCACTTAGCTTATGCACATAAATCCGTGGAATACATCGAGGATATGAAAATTCAGACTTTCGTCAATTGAACACAAGATAACACTACACGCTTCGCTGCATTAGCATGTCCAAAATTGACGTTTGCAGAAACCGTTTCGTATGCTCTGACACAGGAAACTGCATCTCTGCTTTGCAATCAAACATTTAAAGCTCACAAAGTAGAAATAGAGGAACACACTTGGGTGAACCAATTACTTGAAAAAATGGACAACATGCAGAAAGCACTGGAAAAATCTAAGGAAGCGCATAGGAAAAATGATGGTGTGTTTAAATGCTTCAACTGCGGGAAAAGTGGCCATATTGCACGCAACTGTAATCAGTCCAATAGTCCAGTTGGACGTAAACGCAAAGTTGAGGAAGATCAAGGAAATATCAAATCAAACCAATCGTTAAACTAAAGCGAGCCAGCCAAAAAGGGCACGGGCTGGCTCCCGCAAGCAAATGCCCTGTAATCTCCATTTCACAAATAAGCAGGAATACGAGTAACGTTACCGTTAGTGGATGTGTAGACGGTAAAAAGCGCATACTGACTGTGGATACGGGCGCATCACATTCCATAATTCGATCTGATCTAGTTGAGAAGGCAGTGAGACCATTAGCTGGGGCAAAGTTGCGTACTGCAACTGGAGAAGATACCCTAGTTCTCGCACGTTACGAGATCGTAATTGGAAAGGCAGCCGTGTTACACAATTTTATAGTGGCAGACATCGTTGACGAAGTCATAATTAGAGTAGACTTTCTAGCGAATCAAGGAATCAAAATTGACATGGAAAACAGGATTATGTCCTATAGAAATATGGAAGTGCCACTTATGTTCGGTTACGATAATAAGTACAACGTCAGACGAGTGATAACAACAGAGAGCCAACAGATTCCACCAACATCAGAAGCAGTTATTTGGGCAGAAATAGATGGAGACTATGGGCCAAACAAGTGGTGGATTGTTGAGGCCACAAAAGAATCTACACCTAACTTACTTATTGGCAAAACCCTGGCTATGACAAGACAAGATAAACGTGTTCCAGTAAGAGTACTTAATGAGTGCAAGTTACCAATCAAACTCTCCAAAGGAGCTATATTAGGGCAGTGTCAAGAGATTGAGGCCGTGATAAATTGCGAAATACGTCTTGAGGAAGATTCCATGGACGAAAACGACATATCGAGCGAAATAAACGAATGGACCAAGGAACTAGAGGCAAACCATCGAATTATGGCTAAACAACTTCTTCTCAGATACTCATCCATATTTGATAAAGACGATGCCAAACCAGGAAGAACCAAAGTTGTGAAACATTTCATTAACACAGGTGATGCAAGACCAATCCGACAGGCTCCTCGAAGCGTTCCTTTAGCAAAACGTGAAGTTGTAAGCCAGGCCATACGTGAAATGAGTGAAAGCGGCGTAATCGAACCATCAGAGAGTCCGTGGAGCTCACCTGTAGTACTTGTAAAAAAGAAAGATGGCAACATGAGATTTTGTGTGGACTATAGAAGGTTGAATGATGTAACAAAGAAAGACAGTTATCCACTACCTAGAATCGATGACACACTTGACTCGTTATCAGGCACAAAATGGTTCTCAACACTTGATTTGAAAAGTGGTTATTGGCAAGTGGAGGTAAACGAAGAAGACAAAGAAAAGACGGTTTTCAGCGTTGGAGATGGTCTATGGCAATTTACCGTAGCGCTCTTTATGTTATGTAACGCTTTGAGAACCTTATGGACCAGATATTAAAAGCATTACACAGGAAGACCTGTTTCCTATACCTCGACGATATCATCGTGTTGGGTAAAAGCTTCGATGAACACCTTAAGAACTTGGAAGAGGTTTTCCAACGGATAGCTAGCGCTGGTCTGAAGCTGAGTCCAAAGAAGTGTTCCCTTTTCAAAAGGGAAGTAAGCTACTTAGGACATAAAGTGACAACGGAGGGCATTTGCACAGCTAATGAAAAGATCGAGGCAGTCAGAGATTGGCCCAATCCTAAAAATTTACATGAATTGCGGAGTTTCCTTGGACTGTGTACTTATTATCGACGATTCGTTCCAAATTTTGCCAGCGTAGCTAATAGCCTCCATGAACTCACGAAAAAGAACAGAGTTTTTGAATGGAATCAAGAACAGGAAGTGGCTTTCCAAACTCTGAAGAAGCGATTAAGTACTGCGCCAATGTTAGCATACCCGGTTCCAGGATCAGCGTTTATTTTGGATACGGATGCTAGTGGATTTGCAGTAGGAGGCGTTCTATCACAAGTCATTGATGGGCATGAGAAAGTGGTTGCATATTACAGCCAGACAATAAGTAAGACGGAGAGAAATTATTGTGTTACTCGGACGGATTTACTGGCGTTGGTGAAGTGCATCAAACATTTTCATAAGTACCTTTATGGCCAGCGATTTCGGGTGAGAACAGATCATGCAGCATTAAAATGGCTTCTGCAATTCAGGAACCCAGAAGGACAGTTGGCACGTTGGATTGAAAGACTCCAAAGTTACGACTTCTCTATAGAACATCGCAAAGGTAGTAATCATGGAAATGCTGATGTCATAGATATACATATTGTAACGGATTTCTCGATAAATTGTCTACTTGTAACTCACTCTTTAGTTCGATCAGTAGATTGTTAAATAAAAGTCCCAATTTAATGCTATACATTTATCTTTTTTTCTAATTCCAACAACTTAACACTTATTGCTCGTTATTTGAGCTTACAACTTCTTGCTTATGTCTCAATTCTTCTTATCACGACAACATTCTAACTAGAACTGTCTTTGCTGCACAGTCCGGCAGCCCTTATATAGTAAATCTGTAACAAAACATTGCTTCTAGAATGTTCTGGCAACTGCGAATTCGCTAACTAGTTGCTTCTGGCAGTTTATCGTTGATTCGATTTTGTTCTATCATCCGGGTTCATCACAAATTATTACCAAAGCCGACTGATTGGCGCTATCACACGTTCAATATTTAAAGTTGCATTTGGATCGTGATAATTGATGATTGATGGATCACGAGTGAAGGCTACACGTTTAAAAAATATCTCGTCAGTATTTATTCGAAATAAATCCAGTTGTTAAAACCAGTGTGTTAAAAATATTTTTGCTTAGTATTTGTTTAATTTTATCCGGGTTTTTGATGAAATGTCGAAAGAAAACTGAAGAAAAGTTTTTAAGGTTTTGAAGAAAAACATTCAAAGACAGCGCTCGATTAACAAAAAAATGTTGCAACCATTGTAAAGAATTCCACGGATCTTAGAAAATACTAAAAAAATTTTATATGTGCAAATATAAATTTAAAAAAAATTTTGAGAACATTAGCATGTCTTATTATTATAAATAATAATTTGTTCCGTCGTATCGTGAATTTACATAAAAAATGTCGTTGATGTCGCGATCAATATTTAATGTTTAACGCGCGATCCACGATCCGCGATCCGCATTTCAAAATATTTTATGATATGGCGATCCTGGATCTCGTTTAAATATAATGAAGTCGTCTTCAATTGCATCCCTACAAGCGGATATCTACTAGCAAACGTGTTCGCGACTTGTTATTGTTTACAGAGAGTGGGAAAAAAGTAACACATCGCCATTTGATGTTCAATAATTCTCTCGCTCTTTCCAATCGTTATTATGTCATGTAGTTTCGTTCTAAGTTACCTTTTATATGCGTTTGTTATTTTTTGGGTAACAGAATGACATACATTGGTTATCAAATCTGTTTACAGTCTGTTGAAGGTAATAAATTCTTTTGTTAACATAACAGATGTATTTGTTCCCAAAATTTCGGTTAGTGATATCGTTTTGATTAGCAGTTTGTTACCTTTAACATATAAACTTGTTAGCGTATTTGTTATCTATTTGTTGGCTTTAACAAGCATAACTGTTGCCTCGATTTGTTACATAATATATTACCTGTTTGTTTCTTTTAACAAATTCGTATTTTAGCTTATCGGTTACCTTCTTGTTGACATAACCAATTCCAATTTTGTTAAATAAAATTCAATATTTTTTTATATTATTTGTCTTTATTTATATATACTACAATTATAAAGCTACATGCATACAAAATATCTGGTTCAATGAGTTTAGCCTCCCTCTACATGTACACACCACTCTATCCGGAAGAATTATTATAAAACACTGTTCTTATATGATGGAATAAATCAAAACTTATTACTTGTATAAAATATATCGCGATACTGAGTTTTTCTTAAAAATCAAACAACTTTAATTATAAATCAATGGTGTGTGATCCTCCATAAATTGTGTATCTATTTAAACAATATTGTAACGGATTTCTCGATAAATCGTCTACCTGTAACTCACTCTTGAGTTCGATCACTGGATTGTTAAATAAAAGTCCCAATTTAATGGCTACACACTTATCTTTATTTCTAATTCCAACAACTTAACACTTATTGCTCGTTATTTAAGCTTACAACTTTTTGCTTATGTCTCAATTCTTCTTATCACGACAACACTCTAACTAGAACTGCCTTTGCTGCACAATCCGGCAGCCCTTATATAGTAAATCAGTAACTAAACATTGCTTCTAGAACATTCTGGCAACTACGAATTCTATAACTAGTTGCTTTTGGCAGTTTATCGTTCATTCGATTTTGTTCTATCATCTATATTCGTCACACTGCCCTCCACCTAAGTCTGATCGTCCCGATTAGACATATTTGCGATACCAAACACAAAGCTTTTATGTCCCCCATCTCGTCTTCTAGGCTGGTGCTGACATCGTTAGCCGTCCTTCTCTTCTTGGAGTTAAGTCCATCCGTTTTCCGGCTACTCAGTTTCTGGTACATCCCTTGACTTAAAGCTGACTCGAGATTCCATTCTTGATCAGAACGTAACTCCATTGGAACACCGAATCTCGTTACCCACTTGTTGATGAATGCCTCCGCCACTGGTTCAGTCTCTTGGTTAGGAATTTGGTATACTTGTGGCCATTCATTGAAATGGTCCTTGACTACCAAAACATGACTATTTCCTAATTTATTGGTGGGGAATGGACCATCTTCATACACGCCTATTTTCTCAACTGGCGCACGCGAATTGTGCTGTTTCATCTGCCCATAACTCCTGGACCTTGATCCTTTAGCTACAATGTTCTCAGCATATTTCGCAATCCTTTCTATAGCTGATTGACAACCACTCCAATAAAACCTTTGCTTCAAATTCTCCAAGGATTTCATGTCTCTCAAGTGCCCTCCTCTTGGACATTTGTACTGCACGTTAAGAACATCAGGAATTCCAACCCTTGGAACAACCATAAGTACTCGGAAGGGTTGCCTATTTTCGCTTTTCCATACTCGATGCTAGCAGCCATACACTAACTTTAAACTGCTCCGTTCTGCCCAATATGATTTTGTGACTGGCCTTCCTGTAGTTATTTCTCCAATCGTTGTACATTTCTTCAACTCCACCTTATGTAATGCACTTTTCAATTCTGGATCTTCTTGCACAGAGTCATCCGTTTCAGATTCAATTTTATGCTGATCTTCCACCTGTGATGGTATACACGCTTCCTGCTCTTCCAACTGTAAGGCCACTTGTGCTGGTATCCAAGCTTCTTGCTCTTCTAACTGTGAGGAACCTTTTACTGGTTCACAAGCTTCCTCCTCTTCCAACTGTGGGAACACCTGCCCTCACATACGCAGTTCCAGCTCTTTCGACTGTGAGGACCCTTGTTCTGGTACACACGCTTCCTCTTCTTCCGACTGCGAAGACACTTTTGCTGGTATACAAGCTTCTTGCTCTTCATACTGTGAAGATCCTGGTTCACATGCTTCCTCCTCTTCCAACTGTGAGGATACCTGCGCTGACATATGCACGTCGAGCTCTTTCGGTGCTGACAACTGTGCTGAAAAACGTGCATCTTGCGCTGCGAACTGCTCTTCCAAATGCGTTGACAATCGCGTTTCCATTTGAAACATACGTGTATCCTGTTCTTTAAATAGTGTCGATATTTGCGTTGACATTTGCGATATTGCGACAAAAACCATGTTTATGTCCACAATCTTTGACGAGCATTGAGCCTCTTCCTTTTCTTCTATCTTTGTTGTCTCTTCTTCTAATTCCATGTGAAAGACATATTCCTCCACATTAATGTTTTCCGCCTCCATGGCCTCTCTCAACCGTGATTGTAATTCAGTTTTTAATCCATTTGTCGCCAAACCCCGTTGCTCCAGCTCCTTTTTCAGTTGTGGAATCTTCAGATCTTTAAACTTGGCCATTTTCAAATAATTATCTCCTTGGGAATTTATTTGACAATTCCACTTCTGACACCAATTGTAACGGATTTCTCGATAAATCGTCTACCTGTAATTTACTCTTTAGTTCGATCACTGGATTGATAAATAAAAGTCCCAATTGGATACACACTTATCTTTATATCCAATTCCAACAATTTAACACTTATTGCTCGTTATTCGAGCTTACAACTTCTTGCTTATAGCTTGATTGCTCTTAACACGACAACACTCTAACTAGAACTGTGTATGCTGCACAATCTGGCAGCCCTTATATAGTAAATCTATAACAAAACATTGCTTCTAGAACATTTTGGCAACTACGAATTCGCTAACTAGTTGCTTCTGGCAGTTTATCGTTGATTCGATTTTGTTCTATCATCCGTGTTCGTCACAGTATATTGGTTTTTCTTATTTTGGCATGTTTATATTACAATATGTTTAGAATGTCGGTAGTTTTTCTCTCTCTCACCTAAGGCTTCTCCCATTCAATTGGAAATTACAGAAAAGCCTATGTATTACTAATGTTGCCCTTTAACTAAAGGAACAATAAACATTTTTCATCAAAATCGTTTCAGAAGTTAAAAAGATTAGGACCAAACTGTTTAATTGTTTATTATGGTCAATATCAGGGAAAATCTTAATTATAAAGAATTTATGGCTGTATCTATAATGTGAAAAAATACTTCAATTTTATATTTTTGACGGTGCTCAATGATTGGTTCAACACACTCATAAGTTAAATGCTTTTTCTTGGATCGTGCACCAGGTCTAGCCACATTTTCAAAGTCTAACACCTCGCAATCAATTTCAGAAGCTAAGGCTTTGGCGTCTTCAAGAACTTGAGTAAAATACTTATCTGAACATGAGTTTTCAAAGCAATCTTTTGTATTTTTAAGTAATTTAATGACGGAAACTAAGTTACAGTTTGCACAGTATTAAAAGCAATTGTAGTCTCCAGTGAGGACTTTGCCATGTCGTTTACCACTAAATTTAAAGAATGACTACTGCAAAGAACCACCAATGCCCGTGGATTGGTTCTTTTAATCCTGGCTTTAACTCCACTTTCAATACCTTTCATATTAGATCCATTATCGTACCCTTGCCCTCTTATCCAAGTGCTGGCCATTGTTCTACGATAATTGCTGTTAGGGCCAGACCTGTTGATTTCTCGATTGGTATAAATCCTAAAAAACTTTCATTTATTACAATTTCTGAATGTTCGTGAATGGTCTTGTGATTGAATAATATGAAAGGTAATTATCATGGTCATCTGCTCAGTTTTACTAGCGTCTGGAGTACGATGTAAAATAATAGAATAATATTTCGACGTAATGATAGCTTCCATAATATAATGTTTTTTTATGCCGTCTGAAATTGTATTAATAAACTCATTTTGAATTGTTTTACTTAAGTAGGTTGCTTGTTTCTCCTCTTTTTTCAAAACTCTGCATACATGTTCCTCCATATCAGGATCAAATTCGGCTAACAACTCTACTAGTATTAAAAAATTACCATTGTTATGTTGATACAGACTATCATAAATACCTTGAAAAGCCAAGCTATTTTTAGCCAACATTTTGATGATTGAACCAATTCGTAACAATATTCAATTCCAGTGTTCTATTTCTGATTTAATTATCCTCTGGGACACGGCGTACGACACGATTTGAGCCTACGTGAAAGTTCTACCCAAGAATTAACTGCTTTTACATGGTCTCGTGATGTCTCAGGAGATTTAAGCATATCACCTATATGACTCCAATTTTTGTAGCCATCTTCAGATAGACCGGAAGTTATAGTTGTATTGAAGATTTTACAACAAAAGCAATACAATAAATTTTATGCCACAGAATATGCAAGCCAATCTCTTAAAATTTCTTCACCGTTATTAACCTTTCTCTTATAGTATCTCGAAGTAAATCTCCGACCATTGGTATCTTGTGGAAATTGAAATTCATACAGTGGGTCTGGAGAACCTATTTACCAAATATATTATTTCTGTGTATGTTAATCTATTGGGCCACGTAGCTGGGTCGACATCTACAATAGATGTTACCTCTGTAGAAACACTTGGACTTGCAATAGCACCTTCACCTACAATAGCAGTTTCACCTGTCATAGCCTCTTCCCCTATAATAGCACTTTCACCTGTAATAGCGCTTGACCCAGAAGTAGAAGCACCAGGTTCACAGATTATACCGGAGTCGGACGTATGTTCTTCTCGAGGTTTAAGTGGAATTTCAGCTATAGCTCCGGTTTCTGGTATGGGTGGTGATGGTCTGTTTAGATCACCTTTCTTCAAAATGGACTCTAATGCCCCTGCTTGCTTTTGTCGCCCTGCGTCTTTTTCAAGTCTTCGTTTTTTATATTGGTGTCTCGACAACCGTGATCTAGCGTCAGCCTTTCTGTACGGTAAAAAAGTTATATGAAATAAATTTACATACCTCTTAAAACATTTTTAACATATCTTGCGGTCAATATCAAATTAGGTGTGTTCAATTTACGTTTCTTCTTACGTATTACAATTTAATTTATAAAATAGATAGGTACTTACGTAGTAAATTCACATGCGCGCTTCAATATTTATATGATTAATTTTCCGCATAAAAGCACGTCACTTTTAAATTTAAGAATAGAACCAACTTGTAGGCTTCGCATATATATCACTTAAATGTATTAAACCTTTTAATTCTATATCAGTTATTAACGGCTACATTGTTTTTGAATATGAGGAAAATTTGTCTCTAGGGCAGAACATTTTTACTAGGTGTCTGTTAAATAAGTAATGAAAAATTAGTTTAATTGTTTGCTTATATATTATGTTTAAGGAATTTTTCTAAAATGTCTTGTTGTGTTGTGTGTGGGGAAATCCCCTCAAACATAAAATAGACTGAGAGTTGCCAGTTCAGAAATGTGAAATCGGCAGAAAATTCGGATGATTTTTTTGTATCCTAGTTTCTAAGTTCTAGTCTAGTTAGTTCCTTATTTCCCCTTTAGGTATTTCCTCTTCTTAGTGTTCCACAAAAGTTCAAAAGTATCGACACTTTACTCGATACCAGTATCGTATCAGATTTATAGGTACTGGGAAAAGGATCGATACTAATCTATCGACATTGATAGGTATCAAGTACTTTTCAATATATTTTTAAAACTTGCGATTGAGTAATATCCGTAATATAAAATATTATCCGAGAAATTTCGGAGCTTAGAGTTCAGAACTTATCACTACACCATCACAACACCTCCGTCTTGCGGGGATACGAAAGTCGGTGTCTACTCGTAACGAAAATTTGGCATAATCCTGCTAAACGGCAATTACTATCGTGTTATAATAGATACGTATTAGAGGTGTCATATATTCGGGAAGCACTATGTACATGTGCTGATATACGTGCATCTTGCGCTGCGAACTCTTAAAATTTTGTCGACATTTGCGTTGACATCCGCGATATTGCAGCAAAAACCATGTTCATGTCCACAACCTTTGACGAGCATTAAGCCTCTTCTTTTGCTTCTATCTTCGTAGTCTCTTCCTCCAACTCCAACTGAAACACATAATCGTCAACACCAACGTTTTCCGCTTCCATGGCCTCCCGCAAACGTGAGTGTAATTCCGACTTTACTCCATTTGTCACCGAACCACGTTTCCTACTCCTTTTTCAGTTGTGGAATCTTCAAATCGGCAAACTCTGCCATTTTAAAACAATTCCCTCTTTGGGATTTCTCGATAAATCGTTTACCTTGTAACTCACTCCAATTGTTAAATTCAAGTCCCAATTTAATGCTATACATTTATCTTTTTTTCTTATTCCAATAAATTTATTCGATCTTACAACTTCTAGAACTGTGTTTGCTGCATTAGCCGACAGCCCTTATATAGTAGATCTTTAACAAAACCTTGCCTCAAGAGCATTCTGGCAACTAGGAATTTACTGTCTAGTTGCTTCTGGCAATTTATCGTTGATTCGATTTTGTTATATCATTCATGTTCGTCACAATATATAGTCATAAATATACATATTGTAACGGATTTCTCGATAAATCGTCTACCTGTAACTCACTCTTGAGTTCGATCACTAGATTGTTAAATAAAAGTCCCAATTTAATGGCTACCCACTTATCTTTTTTTATTATTCCAATAAATTTATTCGATCTTACAACTTCTAGAACTGTGTTTGCTGCATAATCCGACAGCTCTTATATAGTAGATCTTTAACAAAACTTTGCCTCAAAAGCATTCTGGCAACTAGGAATTAACTGTCTAGTTGCTTCTGACAATTTATCGTTGATTCGATTTTTATATATCATTCATGTTCGTCACAATATATAGTCATAGATATACATATTGAAACGGATTTCTCGATATATTGTCTACCTGTAACTCACTCTTGAGTTCGATCACTGGATTGTTAAATAAAAGTCCCAATTTAATGGCTACACACTTATCTTTATTAATAATTCCAACAACTTAACACTTATTGCTCGTTATTTGAGCTTACAACTTCTTGCTTATGTCTCAATTCTTCTTATCACGACAACACTCTAACTAGAACTGCCTTTGCTGCACAATCCGGCAGCCCTTAGATAATAAATCTGTAACAAAACATTGCGTTTAGAACATTCTGGCAACTACGAATTCGTTAACTAGTTGCTTCTGGCAGTTTATCGTTGATTCGATTTTGTTCTATCATCCGTGTTCGTCATACTGCCCTCCACCTAAGTCTGATCGTCCCGATTAGACATATTTGCGATACCAAAAACCTTTTATGTCCCCCATCTCGTCTTCTAGGCTGGTGCTGACATCGTTAGCCGTCCTTCTCTTCTTGGAGTTGATTCCATCCGTTTTCCGGATACTCAGTTTCTGGTACATCCCTTGACTTAAAGATGACTTGAGATTCCATTCTTGATCAGAACGTAACTCCATTGGAACACCGAATCTCGTTACCCACTTGTTGATGAATGCCTCCGCCACTGGTTCAGTCTCTTGGTTAGGAATTTGGTATACTTGGGGCCATTCGTTGAAATGGTTCTTGACTACCAAAACATGACTATTTCCTAATTTAATGTCTCTCAAGTGCCCTCCTCTTGGACATTTGTACTGCACGTTAAGACCAGCATGAATTCCAACCCTTGGAACAACCATAAGTACTCGGAAGGTTTGCCCATTTTCGCTTTTCCATACTCGATGCAAGCAGCCATACACTAACTTTAAACTGCTCCGTTCTGCCCAATATGATTTTGTGACCGACCTTCCTGTAGTTATTTCTCTAATCGTTGTACATTGGTTCAACTCCACTTCATGTAATGCACCTTCCAATTCTGGATCTTCTTGCAAAGAGTCATCCGTTTCAGGTTCAATTTTATGCTGATCTTCCACCTATGATGGTATACACGCTTCCTGCTCTTCCAACTGTAAGGACACTTGTGCTGGTATCCAAGCTTCCTGCTCTTCTAACTGTGAGGACCCTTGTACTGGTACAAACGCTTCCTCCTCTTCCGACTGTGAGGACACCTGCGCTGGCAGGCGCCCGTTCAGTTCTTCCGACTGTGAAGACACTTGTGCTGGTATACAAGCTTCTTGCTCTTCATACTGTGAAGATCCTGGCTCACATGCTTCCTCCTCTTCCAACTGTTAGGATACCTGCGCTGACATAAGCACGTCGACCTCTTTCGGTGCTGACAATTGTGCTGAAAAACGTGCATCTTGTGCTGCGAACTGCTCCTCCAAATGCGTTGACAATCGCGTTTCCATTTGAGACATACGTGTATCCTGTTCTTTAAATAGTGTCGATATTTGCGTTGACATTTGCGATATTGCGACAAAAACCATGTTTATGTCCACAATCTTTGACGAGCATTGAGCCTCTTCCTTTTCTTCTATCTTTGTGGTCTCTTCTTCTAATTCCATGTGAAAAACATATTCCTCCACATTAATGTTTTCCGCCTCCATGGCCTCTCTCAACCGTGATTGTAATTCAGTTTTTAATCCATTTGTCGCCAAACCCCGTTGCTCCAGCTCCTTTTTCAGTTGTGGAATCTTCAGATCTTTAAACTTGGCCATTTTCAAATAATTATCTCCTTGGGAATTTATTTGACAATTCCACTTCTGACACCAATTGTAACGGATTTCTCGATAAATCGTCTACCTGTAATTTACTCTTAGTTCGATCACTGGATTGATAAATAAAAGCCCCAATTGGATACACACTTATCTTTATTTCTAATTCCAACAATTTAACACTTATTGCTCGTTATTCGAGCTTACAACTTCTTGCTTATAGCTTGATTGCTCTTAACACGACAACACTCTAACTAGAACTGTGTATGCTGCACAATCTGGCAGCCCTTATATAGTAAATCTAAACCAAAACATTGCTTCTAGAACATTTTGGCAACTACGAATTCGCTAACTAGTTGCTTCTGGCAGTTTATCGTTGATTCGATTTTGTTCTATCATCCGTGTTCGTCACAGTATATTGGTTTTTCTTATTTTGCCATGTTTATATTACAATATGTTTAGAATGTCGGTAGTTTTTCTCTCTCTCACCTAAGGTTTCTCCCATTCAATTGGAAATTACAGAAAAGCCGATGTATTACTAACGTTGCCCTTTAACTAAAGGAACAATAAACATTTTTTATCAAAATCGTTTCAGAAGCTAAAAAGATTAGGACCAAACGGTTTAATTGTTTATTATGGTCAATATCAGGGAAAATCTTAATTATAAAGAATTTATGGCTGTATCTATAATGTGAAAAAATACTTCAATTTTATATTTTTGACGGTGCTCAATGATTGGTTCAACACACTCATAAGTTAAATGCTTTTTCTTGGATCGTGCACCAGGTCTAGCCACATTTTCAAAGTCTAACACCTCGCAATCAATTTCAGAAGCTAAGGCTTTGGCGTCTTCAAGAACTTGAGTAAAATACTTATCTGAACATGAGTTTTCAAAGCAATCTTTTGTATTTTTAAGTAATTTAATGACGGAAACTAAGTTACAGTTTGCACAGTATTAAAAACAATTGTAGTTTCCAGTGAGGACTTTGCCATGTCGTTTACCACTAAATTTAAAGAATGACTACTGCAAAGAACCACCAATGCCCGTGGATTGGTTCTTTTAATCCTGGCTTTAACTCCACTTTCAATACCTTTCATATTAGATCCATTATCGTACCCTTGCCCTCTTATCCAAGTGCTGGCCATTATTCTACGATAATTGCTGTTAGGGCCAGACCTGTTGATTTCTCGATTGGTATAAATCCTAAAAAACTTTCATTTATTACAATTTCTGAATGTTCGTGAATGGTCTTGTGATTGAATAATATGAAAGGTAATTATCATGGTCATCTGCTCAGTTTTACTAGCGTCTGGAGTACGATGTAAAATAATAGAATAATATTTCGACGTAATGATAGCTTCCATAATATAATGTTTTTTTATGCCGTCTGAAATTGTATTAATAAACTCATTTTGAATTGTTTTACTTAAGTAGGTTGCTTGTTTCTCCTCTTTTTTCAAAACTCTGCATACATGTTCCTCCATAGCGGGATCAAATTCGGCTAACAACTCTACTAGTATTAAAAAATTACCATTGTTATGTTGATACAGACTATCATAAATACCTTGAAAAGCCAAGCTATTTTTAGCCAACATTTTCTCTGGGACACGGCGTACGACACGATTTGAGCCTACGTGAAAGTTCTACCCAAGATTTTAGTGCTTTTACATGGTCTCGTGATGTCTCAGGAGATTTAAGCATATCACCTACATGACTTCAATTTTTGTAGCCATCTTCAGATAGACCGGAAGTTATAGTTGTATTGAAGATTTTACAACAAAAGCAATACAATAAATTTTTTGCCACAGAATATGCAAGCCAATCTCTTAAAATTTCTTCACCGTTATTAACCTTTCTCTTATAGTATCTCGAAGTAAATCTCCGACCATTGGTATCTTGTGGAAATTGAAATTCATACAGTGGGTCTGGAGAACCTATTTACCAAATATATTATTTCTGTGTATGTTAATCTATTGGGCCACGTAGCTGGGTCGACGTCTACAATAGATGTTAACTCTGTAGAAACACTTGGACTTGCAATAGCACCTTCACCTACAATAGCAGTTTCACCTGTCATAGCCTCTTCCCCTATAATAGCACTTTCACCTGTAATAGCGCTTGACCCAGAAGTAGAAGCACCAGGTTCACAGATTATACCGGAGTCGGACGTATGTTCTTCTCGAGGTTTAAGTGGAATTTCAGCTATAGCTCCGGTTTCTGGTATGGGTGGTGATGGTCTGTTTAGATCACCTTTCTTCAAAATGGACTCTAATGCTCCTGCTTGCTTTTGTCGCCCTGCGTCTTTTTCAAGTCTTCGTTTTTTATATTGGTGTCTCGACAACCGTGATCTAGCGTCAGCCTTTCTGTACGGTAAAAAAATTATATGAAATAAATTGACATACCTCTTAAAACATTTTTAACATATCTTGCGGTCAATATCAAATTAGGTGTGTTCAATATTACGTTTTTTCAATTTAATTTATAAAATAGATAGGTACTTACGTAGTAAATTCACATGCGCGCTTCAATATTTATATGATTAATTTTCCGCATAAAAGCACGTCACTTTTAAATTTAAGAATAGAACCAACTTGTAGGCTTAGCATATATATCACTTAAATGTATTAAACCTTTTAATTCTGTATCAGTTATTAACGGCTACATTGTTTTTGAATATGACGAAAATTTGTCTCTAGGGCAGAACATTTTTACTAGGTGTCTGTTAAATAAGTAATGAAAAATTAGTTTAATTGTTGGCTTATATATTATGTTTAAGGAATTTTTCTAAAATATCTTGTTGTGTTGTGTGTGGGGAAATCCCCTCAAACATAAAATAGACTGAGAGTTGCCAGTTCAGAAATGTGAAATCGGCACAAAATTCGGATGATTTTTTTGTATCCTAGTTTCTAAGTTCTAGTCTAGTTAGTTCCTTATTTCCCCTTTAGGTATTTCCTCTTCTTAGTGTTCCACAAAAGTTCAAAAGTATCGACACTTTACTCGATACCAGTATCGTATCAGATTTATAGGTACTGGGAAAAGGATCGTTACTAAACTATCGACATTGATAGGTATCAAGTACTTTTCAATATATTTTTAAAACTTGCTTTTGAGTAATATCCGTAATATAAAATATTATCCGAGAAATTTCGGAGCTTAAAGTTCAGAACTTATCACTACACCATCACAACACCTCCGTCTTGCGGGGATACGAAAGTCGGTGTCTACTCGTAACGAAAATTTTGGCATAATCTTGCTAAACGGCAATTACTATCGCGTTATAATAGATACGTAATAGAGGTGTCATATATTCGGGAAGCACTATGTACATGTGCTGATATACGTGCATCTTGCGCTGCGAACTCTTAAAATTTTGTCGACATTTGCGTTGACATCCGCGATATTGCAGCAAAAACCATGTTCATGTCCACAACCTTTGACGAGCATTGAGCCTCTTCTTTTGCTTCTATCTTCGTAGTCTCTTCCTCCAACTCCAACTCCAACTGAAACTTTGCCTCAAGAGCATTCTGGCAACTAGGAATTTACTGTCTAGTTGCTTCTGGCAATTTATCGTTGATTCGATTTTGTTATATCATTCATGTTCGTCACAATATATAGTCATAAATATACATATTGTAACGGATTTCTCGATAAATCGTCTACCTGTAACTCACTCTTGAGTTCGATCACTGGATTGTTAAATAAAAGTCCCAATTTAATGGCTACCCACTTATCTTTTTTTATTATTCCAATAAATTTATTCGATCTTACAACTTTCAGAACTGTGTTTGCTGCATAATCCGACAGCTCTTATATAGTAGATCTTTAACAAAACTTTGCCTCAAAAGCATTCTGGCAACTAGGAATTAACTGTCTAGTTGCTTCTGACAATTTATCGTTGATTCGATTTTTATATATCATTCATGTTCGTCACAATATATAGTCATAGATATACATATTGAAACGGATTTCTCGATATATTGTCTACCTGTAACTCACTCTTGAGTTCGATCACTGGATTGTTAAATAAAAGTCCCAATTTAATGGCTACACACTTATCTTTATTTCTGATTCCAACAACTTAACACTTATTGCTCGTTATTTGAGCTTACAACTTCTTGCTTATGTCTCAATTCTTCTTATCACGACAACACTCTAACTAGAACTGCCTTTGCTGCACAATCCGGCAGCCCTTAAATAATAAATCTGTAACAAAACATTGCGTTTAGAACATTCTGGCAACTACGAATTCGCTAACTAGTTGCTTCTGGCAGTTTATCGTTGATTCGATTTTGTTCTATCATCCGTGTTCGTCATACTGCCCTCCACCTAAGTCTGATCGTCCCGATTAGACATATTTGCGATACCAAAAACCTTTTATGTCCCCCATCTCGTCTTCTAGGCTGGTGCTGACATCGTTAGCCGTCCTTCTCTTCTTGGAGTTGATTCCATCCGTTTTCCGGATACTCAGTTTCTGGTACATCCCTTGACTTAAAGATGACTTGAGATTCCATTCTTGATCAGAACGTAACTCCATTGGAACACCGAATCTCGTTACCCACTTGTTGATGAATGCCTCCGCCACTGGCTCAGTCTCTTGGTTAGGAATTGGGTATACTTGGGGCCATTCGTTGAAATGTTTCTTGACTACCAAAACATGACTATTTCCTAATTTAATGTCTCTCAAGTGTCCTCCTCTTGGACATTTGTACTGCACGTTAAGAACAGCATGAATTCCAACCCTTGGAACAACCATAAGTACTCGGAAGGTTTGCCCATTTTCGCTTTTCCATACTCGATGCAAGCAGCCATACACTAACTTTAAACTGCTCCGTTCTGCCCAATATGATTTTGTGACCGACCTTCCTGTAGTTATTTCTCTAATCGTTGTACATTGGTTCAACTCCACTTCATGTAATGCACCTTCCAATTCTGGATCTTCTTGCAAAGAGTCATCCGTTTCAGGTTCAATTTTATGCTGATCTTCCACCTATGATGGTATACACGCTTCCTGCTCTTCCAACTGTAAGGACACTTGTGCTGGTATCCAAGCTTCTTGCTCTTCTAACTGTGAGGACCCTTGTACTGGTACAAACGCTTCCTCCTCTTCCGACTGTGAGGACACCTGCGCTGGCAGGCGCCCGTTCAGTTCTTCCGACTGTGAAGACACTTGTGCTGGTATACAAGCTTCTTGTTCTTCATACTGTGAAGATCCTGGCTCACATGCTTCCTCCTCTTCCAACTGTTAGGATACCTGCGCTGACATAAGCACGTCGACCTCTTTCGGTGCTGACAACTGTGCTGAAAAACGTGCATCTTGTGCTGCGAACTGCTCCTCCAAATGCGTTGACAATCGCGTTTCCATTTGAGACATACGTGTATCCTGTTCTTTAAATAGTGTCGATATTTGCGTTGACATTTGCGATATTGCGACAAAAACCATGTTTATGTCCACAATCTTTGACGAGCATTGAGCCTCTTCCTTTTCTTCTATCTTTGTTGTCTCTTCTTCTAATTCCATGTGAAAGACATATTCCTCCACATTAATGTTTTCCGCCTCCATGGCCTCTCTCAACCGTGATTGTAATTCAGTTTTTAATCCATTTGTCGCCAAACCCCGTTGCTCCAGCTCCTTTTTCAGTTGTGGAATCTTCAGATCTTTAAACTTGGCCATTTTCAAATAATTATCTCCTTGGGAATTTATTTGACAATTCCACTTCTGACACCAATTGTAACGGATTTCTCGATAAATCGTCTACCTGTAATTTACTCTTAGTTCGATCACTGGATTGATAAATAAAAGTCCCAATTGGATACACACTTATCTTTATATCCAATTCCAACAATTTAACACTTATTGCTCGTTATTCGAGCTTACAACTTCTTGCTTATAGCTTGATTGCTCTTAACACGACAACACTCTAACTAGAACTGTGTATGCTGCACAATCTGGCAGCCCTTATATAGTAAATCTATAACAAAACATTGCTTCTAGAACATTTTGGCAACTACGAATTCGCTAACTAGTTGCTTCTGGCAGTTTATCGTTGATTCGATTTTGTTCTATCATCCGTGTTCGTCACAGTATATTGGTTTTTCTTATTTTGGCATGTTTATATTACAATATGTTTAGAATGTCGGTAGTTTTTCTCTCTCTCACCTAAGGCTTCTCCCATTCAATTGGAAATTACAGAAAAGCCTATGTATTACTAATGTTGCCCTTTAACTAAAGGAACAATAAACATTTTTCATCAAAATCGTTTCAGAAGTTAAAAAGATTAGGACCAAACTGTTTAATTGTTTATTATGGTCAATATCAGGGAAAATCTTAATTATAAAGAATTTATGGCTGTATCTATAATGTGAAAAAATACTTCAATTTTATATTTTTGACGGTGCTCAATGATTGGTTCAACACACTCATAAGTTAAATGCTTTTTCTTGGATCGTGCACCAGGTCTAGCCACATTTTCAAAGTCTAACACCTCGCAATCAATTTCAGAAGCTAAGGCTTTGGCGTCTTCAAGAACTTGAGTAAAATACTTATCTGAACATGAGTTTTCAAAGCAATCTTTTGTATTTTTAAGTAATTTAATGACGGAAACTAAGTTAGAATCTTTACATTGCATTAATTTACTAATACTATGTTCGCACCGAATTGAAATCCTCTTGAAAACATAATTTGTGGATTGTGGAACCAAAGTCGTTCTGACCGGCATTGTGTGTTTTCGATGAGTTTCCATTGACAGTTCACACATTTATTTGTTTACATTTGTTATGTACCCTACAAGAACAGTGACGGTCATCTGATGGGTAATATGACAGTCATAGCTAAAAAAATTTTGTCAGCGCGCAGAACAAAGTTTCTATCATTTTCTTAAGAGTCTTGTGCAAAAACTGATGTAAACAAACGTATGTGTGTGAGTTTGCATCTCTCTTTAACAGATGGGTGATCGGAATTGATTCACTATATATCTATACTGCTCACACTCATGTCTTTTTCTGAGTCATTGCTGACCATAAATCCGTCATAGCTGAAAATTGTCAGTAATGACTGAAATGCTATCTGAAGTGAAAAATTCTTTTGCGCAGTAGATAATATAATTTTTATTTCTTTAATAAATTTCAAACTTTTAATCAAAATTAGTTATAATAATATACTTAAATATAAAAAGGAATGCAAGAAAAAATATAATAAATTATGAAAATATAAAAATTAATTTTTACTTGATGCCATCTCCTCCTCTCAACAGCTCTGCGTACGTCTTTCTCCAATCAGTGAATAGTTCTGAATTTAAAAAGTACTGACATATCAAATGTGAGTGTATTGGCGAATCCATCAGCAGTTTCTTGTAGGGTACCAATTATGGAATGTAATCAAATTGTCAACTGACATTTAGGGCTCGCAAAATATGTCTTCTAATAATATCGATTAAACTAGAGCAGGCGCCGATTATAATGAGTGGAATGTAAGTTTTCAAAGGGTTTTCAGCGAAAACTGTGTTTTCGTTTGACAGATTTTGTATGGATGAAAACACAAGTTTTCGCCTGAAAACCTCTTTTGTCTATGAAAACACGAATTTTGTGTCGGTGCGAACATAGTATTAGAGTAATACCTTTTGCATTCTTCAAAATAATTGACCACCTTTATCTTAAAGTGAAAAATAACAATTATTTTTTGCATAGTATTAAAAACAATTGTAGTTTCCAGTGAGGACTTTGCCATGTCGTTTACCACTAAATTTATAGAATGACTACTGCAAAGAACCACCAATGCCCGTGGATTGGTTCTTTTAATCCTGGCTTTAACTCCACTTTCAATACCTTTCATATTAGATCCATTATCGTACCCTTGCCCTCTTATCCAAGTGCTGATAATTGTTCTACGATAATTTTTGTTAGGGCCAGACCTGTTGATTTCTCGATTGGTATAAACCCTAAAAAACTTTCATTTATTACAATTTCTGAATGTTCTTGAATGGTCTTGTGATTGAATAATATAAAAGGTACCTAATTATCATGGTCATCTGCTCAGTTTTACTAGCGTCTGGAGTACGATCTAAAATAATAGAATAATATTTCGACGTAATGATAGCTTCCATAATATAATGTTTTTTTATGCCGTCTGAAATTGTGTTAATAAACTCATTTTGAATTGTTTTACTTAAGTAGGTTGCTTGTTTCTCCTCTTTTTTTAAAACTCTGCGTACATGTTCCTGCATAACGGGATCAAATTCGGCTAACAACTCTACTAGTATTAAAAAATTACCATTGTTATGTTGATACAGACTATCATAAATACCTTGAAAAGCCAAGCTATTTTTAGCCAACATTTTCTCTGGGACACGGCGTACGACACGATTTGAGCCTACGTGAAAGTTCTACCCAAGATTTTAGTGCTTTTACATGGTCTCGTGATGTCTCAGGAGATTTAAGCATATCACCTACATGACTTCAATTTTTGTAGCCATCTTCAGATAGACCGGAAGTTATAGTTGTATTGAAGATTTTACAACAAAAGCAATACAATAAATTTTTTGCCACAGAATATGCAAGCCAATCTCTTAAAATTTCTTCACCGTTATTAAGCTTTCTCTTATAGTATCTCGAAGTAAATCTCCGACCATTGGTATCTTGTGGAAATTGAAATTCATACAGTGGGTCTGGAGAACCTATTTACCAAATATATTATTTCTGTGTATGTTAATCTATTGGGCCACGTAGCTGGGTCGACGTCTACAATAGATGTTAACTCTGTAGAAACACTTGGACTTGCAATAGCACCTTCACCTACAATAGCAGTTTCACCTGTCATAGCCTCCTCCCCTGTAATAACACTTTCACCTGTAGTAGCGCTTGACCCAGAAGTAGAAGCACCAGGTTCACAGATTATATTGGAGTCGGACGTATGTTCTTCTCGAGGTTTAAGTGGAATTTCAGCTATAGCTCCGGTTTCTGGTATGGGTGATGATGGTCTGTTTAGATCACCTTTCTTCAAAATGGACTCTAATGCCCCTGCTTGCTTTTGTCGCTCTGGGTCTTTTTCAAGTCTTCGTTTTTTATATTGGTGTCTCGACAAGCGTGATCTACCGTCAGCCTTTCTGTACGGTAAAAAAGTTATATGAAATAAATTTACATACCTCTTAAAACATTTTTAACATATCTTGCGGTCAATATCAAATTAGGTGTGTTCAATTTACGTTTCTTCTTACGTATTACAATTTAATTTATAAAATAGATAGGTACTTACGTAGTAAATTCACATGCGCGCTTCAATATTTATATGATTAATTTTCCGCATAAAAGCACGTCACTTTTAAATTTAAGAATAGAACCAACTTGTAGGCTTAGCATATATATCACTTAAATGTATTAAACCTTTTAATTCTGTATCAGTTATTAACGGCTACATTGTTCTCGAATATGACGCAAATTTGTCTCTAGGGCAGAACATTTTTACTAGGTGTCTGTTAAATAAGTAATGAAAAATTAGTTTAATTGTTTGCTTATATATTATGTTTAAGGAATTTTTCTAAAATGTCTTGTTGTGTTGTGTGTGGGGAAATCCCCTCAAACATAAAATAGACTGAGAGTTGCCAGTTCAGAAATGTGAAATCGGCAGAAAATTCGGATGATTTTTTTGTATCCTAGTTTCTAAGTTCTAGTCTAGTTAGTTCCTTATTTCCCCTTTAGGTATTTCCTCTTCTCAGTGTTCCACAAAATTTCAAAAGTATCGACACTTTACTCGATACCAGTATCGTATCAGATTTATAGGTACTGGGAAAAGGATCGATACTAATCTATCGACATTGATAGGTATCAAGTACTTTTCAATATATTTTTAAAACTTGCGATTGAGTAATATCCGTAATATAAAATATTATCCGAGAAATTTCGGAGCTTAGAGTTCAGAACTTATCACTACACCATCACAACACCTCCGTCTTGCGGGGATACGAAAGTCGGTGTCTACTCGTAACGAAAATTTGGCATAATCCTGCTAAACGGCAATTACTATCGTGTTATAATAGATACGTATTAGAGGTGTCATATATTCGGGAAGCACTATGTACATGTGCTGATATACGTGCATCTTGCGCTGCGAACTCTTAAAATTTTGTCGACATTTGCGTTGACATCCGCGATATTGCAGCAAAAACCATGTTCATGTCCACAACCTTTGACGAGCATTAAGCCTCTTCTTTTGCTTCTATCTTCGTAGTCTCTTCCTCCAACTCCAACTGAAACACATAATCGTCAACACCAATGTTTTCCGCTTCCATGGCCTCCCGCAAACGTGATTGTAATTCCGACTTTACTCTATTTGTCACCGAACCACGTTTTTCCTACTCCTTTTTCAGTTGTGGAATCTTCAAATCGTCAAACTCTGCCATTTTAAAACAATTCCCTCTTTGGGATTTCTCGATAAATCGTTTACCTTGTAACTCACTCTTGAGTTCGATAATTGGATTGTTAAATTCAAGTCCCAAATTAATGCTATACATTTATTTTTTTTTTCTTATTCCAATAAATTTATTCGATCTTACAACTTCTAGAACTGTGTTTGCTGCATAATCCGACAGCCCTTATATAGTAGATCTTTAACAAAACTTTGCCTCAAGAGCATTCTGGCAACAATAAAAGTCCCAATTTAATGCTATACATTTATCTTTTTTTCTAATTCCAAAAACTTAACACTTATTGCTCGTTATTTGAGCTTACAACTTCTTGCTTATGTCTCAATTCTTCTTATCACGACAACACTCTAACTAGAACTGTCTTTGCTGCACAATCCGGCAGCCCTTATATAGTAGATCTTTAACAAAACTTTGCCTCAAGAGCATTCTGGCAACTAGGAATTAACTGTCTAGTTGCTTCTGGCAATTTATCGTTGATTCGATTTTGTTATATCATTCATGTTCGTCACAATATATAGTCATAGATATACATATTGTAACGGATTTCTCGATAAATTGTCTACTTGTAACTCACTCTTGAGTTCGATCACTAGATTGTTAAATAAAAGTCCCAATTTAATGGCTACACACTTATCTTTATTAATAATTCCAACAACTTAACACTTATTGCTCGTTATTTGAGCTTACAACTTCTTGCTTATGTCTCAATTCTTCTTATCACGACAACATTCTAACTAGAACTGTCTTTGCTGCACAGTCCGGCAGCCCTTATATAGTAAATCTGTAACAAAACATTGCTTCTAGAACATTCTGGCAACTACGAATTCGCTAACTAGTTGCTTCTGGCATTTTATCGTTGATTCGATTTTGTTCTATCATCCGGGCCGACTGATTGGCCCTATCACACGTTCAATATTTAATGTTGTATTTGGATCGTGATCATAATTGATGATTGATGGAGCACGAGTGAATGCTACACGTTTAATAAATATCTCGTCAGTATTTATTCGAAATAAATCTAGTTGTTAAAACCAGTGTGTTAAAAATATTTTTGCTTAGTATTTGTTTAATTTTATCCGGGTTTTTGATGAAATGTCGAAAGAAAACTGAAGAAAAGTTTTTAAGGTTTTGAAGAAAAACATTCAAAGACAGCGCTCGATTAAAAAAAAAATGTTGCAACCATTGTAAAGAATTCCACGGATCTTAGAAAATACTAAAAAAATTTTATATGTGTAAATATAAATTTAAAAAAAATTTTGAGAACATTAGCATGTCTTATTATTATAAATAATAATTTCCGTCGTATCGTGAATTTACATAAAAAATATCGTTGATGTCGCGATCAATATTTAATGTTTAACGCGCGATCCACGATCCGCGATCCGCATTTCAAAATATTTTATGATATGGCGATCCTGGATCTCGTTTAAATATAATGAAGTCGTCTTCAATTGCATCCCTACAAGCGGATATCTACTAGCAAACGTGTTCGCGACTTGTTATTGTTTACAGAGAGTGGGAAAAAAGTAACACATCGCCATTTGATGTTCAAAAATTCTCTCGCTCTATCCAATCGTTATTATGTCATGTAGTTTCCTTCTAAGTTACCTTTTATATGCGTTTGTTATTTTTTGGGTAACAGAATGACATACATTGGTTATCAAATCTGTTTACAGTCTGCTGAAGGTAATATATTCTTTTGTTAGAGAATATGTTACCTATGTGTTATCCATAACAGAAGTATTTGTTCCCAAAATTTCGGTTAGTGATATCGTTTTGATTAGCAGTTTGTTACCTTTAACATATAAACTTGTTAGCGTATATGTTATCTATTTGTTGGCTTTAACAAGCATAACTGTTGCCTCGATTTATTACATAATTTATTACCTGTCTGTTTCTTTTAACAAATTCGTATTTTAGCTTATCGGTTACCTTCTTGTTGACATAACCAATTCCAATTTTGTTAAATAAAATTCACTATTTTTTTATATTATTTGTCTTTATTTTATTGAAAAACGTATTTATTTACTATCTTATTACTAACTAATAATTCAAATTAATGAATATCTTAAATGTGTACATATTGATATATACTATGTTACACATATGTATATAGGTTAAATATAAGTATTAACACTTAAATTGTATACTTAAAGAAGTACATTTAACAATATATTTATATATTCTACAATTATAAAGCTACATGCATACAAAATATCTGGTTCAATGAGTTTAGCCTCCCTCTACATGTACACACCACTCTATCCGGAAGAATTATTATAAAACACTGTTCTTATATGACGGAATAAATCAAAACTTATTACTTGTATAAAATATATCGCGATACTGAGTTTTTCTTAAAAATCAAACAACTTTAATTATAAATCAGTGGTGTGTGATCCTCCATAAATTGTGTATCTATTTAAACAATATTGTAACAGATTTCTCGATAAATGGTCTACCTGTAACTCACTCTTGAGTTCGATCACTGGATTGTTAAATAAAAGTCCCAATTTAATGGCCACACACTTATCTTTGTTTCTAATTCCAACAACTTAACACTTATTGCTCGTTATTCGAGCTTACAACTTCTTGCTTATAGCTTGATTGCTCTTATCACGACAACACTCTAACTAGAACTGTGTTTGCTGCACAATCTGGCAGCCCTTATATAGTAAATCTATAACAAAACATTGCTTCTAGAACATTTTGGCAACTACGAATTCGCTAACTAGTTGCTTCTGGCAGTTTATCGTTGATTCGATTTTGTTCTATCATCCGTGTTCGTCACAGTATATTGGTTTTTCTTATTTTCGCATGTTTATATTACAATATGTTTAGAATGTCGGTAGTTTTTCTCTCTCTCACCTAAGGTTTCTCCCATTCAATTGGAAATTACAGAAAAGCCTATGTATTACTAATGTTGCCCTTTAACTAAAGGAACAATAAACATTTTTCATCAAAATCGTTTCAGAAGTTAAAAAGATTAGGACCAAACTGTTTAATTGTTTATTATGGTCAATATCAGGGAAAATCTTAATTATAAAGAATTTATGGCTGTATCTATAATGTGAAAAAATACTTCAATTTTATATTTTTGACGGTGCTCAATGATTGGTTCAACACACTCATAAGTTAAATGCTTTTTCTTGGATCGTGCACCAGGTCTAGCCACATTTTCAAAGTCTAACACCTCGCAATCAATTTCAGAAGCTAAGGCTTTGGCGTCTTCAAGAACTTGAGTAAAATACTTATCTGAACATGAGTTTTCAAAGCAATCTTTTGTATTTTTAAGTAATTTAATGACGGAGACTAAGTTAGAATCTTTACTTTGCATTAATTTACTAATACTATGTTCGCACCGAATTGAAATCCTCTTGAAAACATAATTTGTAGATTGTGGAACCAAAGTCGTTCTGACCGGCATTGTGTGTTTTCGATGAGTTTCCATTGACAGTTCACACATTTATTTGTTTACATTTGTTATGTACCCTACAAGAACTGTGACGGTCATCTGATGGGTAATATGACAGTCATAGCTGAAAAAATTTTGTCAGCGCGCAGAACAAAGTTTCTATCATTTTCTTAAGAGCTTTGTGCAAAAACTGATGTAAACAAACGTATGTGTGTGAGTTTGCATCTCTCTTTAACAGATGGGTGATCGGAATTGATTCACTATATATCTATACTGCTCACTCTCATGTCTTTTTCTGAGCCATTGCTGACCATAAATCCGTCATAGCTGAAAATTGTCAGTAATGACTGAAATGCTATCAGAGTGAAAAATTCTTTTGCGCAGTAGACAATATAATTTTTAT
The DNA here is from genome assembly GCF_042242935.1 of Bactrocera oleae. Classification (NCBI taxonomy): domain Eukaryota; kingdom Metazoa; phylum Arthropoda; class Insecta; order Diptera; family Tephritidae; genus Bactrocera; species Bactrocera oleae. The sequence goes on along the minus strand of NC_091537.1, from coordinate 54,280,550 downwards.
TTCTTTAATAAATTTCAAACTTTTAATCAAAATTAGTTATAATAATATACTTAAATATAAAAAGGAATGCAAGAAAAAATATAATAAAATATGAAAATACAAAAATTAATATTCACTTGATGCCATCTCCTCCTCTCAATAGCTCTGCGTACGTCTTTCTCCAATCAGCGAATAGTTCTGAATTTATAAATGCAAATGTAAATTAACAGTACTGACATATCATATGTGAGTGTATTGGCGAACCCATCAGCAGTTTCTTGTAGGGTACCAATTATGGAATGTAATCAAATTGTCAACTGACATTTAGGGCTCGCAAAATATGTCTTATAATAATATCGATTAAACTAGAGCAGGCGCCGATTATAATGAGTGGAATGTAAGTTTTCAAAGGGTTTTCAGCGAAAACTGTGTTTTCGTTTGACAGATTTTGTATGGATGAAAACACAAGTTTTCGCGTGAAAACCTCTTTTGTCTATGAAAACACGAATTTTGTGTCGGTGCGAACATAGTATTATAGTAATACCTTTTGCATTCTTCAAAATAATTGACCACCTTTATCTTAAAGTGAAAAAAAACAATTATTCTTTGCATAGTATTAAAAACAATTGTTGTTTCCAGTGAGGACTTTGCCATGTCGTTTACCACTAAATTTAAAATGACTACTGCAAAGAACCACCAATGCCCGTGGATTGGTTCTTTTAATCCTGGCTTTAACTCCACTTTCAATACCTTTCATATTAGATCCATTATCGTACCCTTTCCTTCTTATCCAAGTGCTGATAATTGTTCTACGATAATTTTTGTTAGGGCCAGACCTGTTGATTTCTCGATTGGTATAAATCCTAAAAAACTTTCATTTATTACAATTTCTGAATGTTCTTGAATGGTCTTGTGATTGAATAATATAAAAGGTACCTAATTATCATGGTCATCTGCTCAGTTTTACTAGCGTCTGGAGTACGATCTAAAATAATAGAATAATATTTCGACGTAATGATAGCTTCCATAATATAATGTTTTTTTATGCCGTCTGAAATTGTGTTAATAAACTCATTTTGAATTGTTTTACTTAAGTAGGTTGCTTGTTTCTCCTCTTTTTTTAAAACTCTGCGTACATGTTCCTGCATAACGGGATCAAATTCGGCTAACAACTCTACTAGTATTAAAAAATTACCATTGTTATGTTGATACAGACTATCATAAATACCTTGAAAAGCCAAGCTATTTTTAGCCAACATTTTCTCTGGGACACGGCGTACGACACGATTTGAGCCTACGTGAAAGTTCTACCCAAGATTTTAGTGCTTTTACATGGTCTCGTGATGTCTCAGGAGATTTAAGCATATCACCTACATGACTTCAATTTTTGTAGCCATCTTCAGATAGACCGGAAGTTATAGTTGTATTGAAGATTTTACAACAAAAGCAATACAATAAATTTTTTGCCACAGAATATGCAAGCCAATCTCTTAAAATTCTTCACCGTTATTAAGCTTTCTCTTATAGTATCTCGAAGTAAATCTCCGACCATTGGTATCTTGTGGAAATTGAAATTCATACAGTGGGTCTGGAGAACCTATTTACCAAATATATTATTTCTGTGTATGTTAATCTATTGGGCCACGTAGCTGGGTCGACATCTACAATAGATGTTAACTCTGTAGAAACACTTGGACTTGCAATAGCACCTTCACCTACAATAGAAGTTTCACTTGTCATAGCCTCCTCCCCTGTAATAACACTTTCACCTGTAATAGCGCTTGACCCAGAAGTAGAAGCACCAGGTTCACAGATTATATTGGAGTCGGACGTATGTTCTTCTCGAGGTTTAAGTGGAATTTCAGCTATAGCTCCGGTTTCTGGTATGGGTGATGATGGTCTGTTTAGATCACCTTTCTTCAAAATGGACTCTAATGCCCCTGCTTGCTTTTGTCGCTCTGCGTCTTTTTCAAGTCTTCGTTTTTTATATTGGTGTCTCGACAAGCGTGATCTACCGTCAGCCTTTCTGTACGGTAAAAAAGTTATATGAAATAAATTTACATACCTCTTAAAACATTTTTAACATATCTTGCGGTCAATATCAAATTAGGTGTGTTCAATATTACGTTTTTTCTTACGTATTACAATTTAATTTATAAAATAGATAGGTACTTACGTAGTAAATTCACATGCGCGCTTCAATATTTATATGATAAATTTTCCGCATAAAAGCACGTCACTTTTAAATTTAAGAATAGAACCAACTTGTAGGCTTAGCATATATATCACTTAAATGTATTAAACCTTTTAATTCTGTATCAGTTATTAACTGCTACATTGTTCTCGAATATGACGAAAATTTGTCTCTAGGGCAGAACATTTTTACTAGGTGTCTGTTAAATAAGTAATGAAAAATTAGTTTAATTGTTTGCTTATATATTATGTTTAAGGAATTTTTCTAAAATGTCTTGTTGTGTTGTGTGTGGGGAAATCCCCTGAAACATAAAATAGACTGAGAGTTGCCAGTTCAGAAATGTGAAATCGGCAGAAAATTCGGATGATTTTTTTGTTTCCTAGTTTCTAAGTTCTAGTCTAGTTAGTTCCTTATTTCCCCTTTAGGTATTTCCTCTTCTCAGTGTTCCACAAAATTTCAAAAGTATCGACACTTTACTCGATACCAGTATCGTATCAGATTTATAGGTACTGGGAAAAGGATCGATACTAATCTATCGACATTGATAGGTATCAAGTACTTTTCAATATATTTTTAAAACTTGCGATTGAGTAATATCCGTAATATAAAATATTATCCGGGAAATTTCGGAGCTTAGAGTTCAGAACTTATCACTACACCATCACAACACCTCCGTCTTGCGGGGATACGAAAGTCGGTGTCTACTCGTAACGAAAATTTGGCATAATCCTGCTAAACGGCAATTACTATCGCGATATAATAGATACGTAATAGAGGTGTCATATATTCGGGAAGCACTATGTACATGTGCTGATATACGTGCATCTTGCGCTGCGAACTCTTAAAATTTTGTCGACATTTGCGTTGACATCCGCGATATTGCAGCAAAAACCATGTTCATGTCCACAACCTTTGACGAGCATTAAGCCTCTTCTTTTGCTTCTATCTTCGTAGTCTCTTCCTCCAACTCCAACTGAAACACATAATCGTCAACACCAATGTTTTCCGCTTCCATGGCCTCCCGCAAACGTAATTGTAATTCCGACTTTACTCTATTTGTCACCGAACCACGTTTTTCCTACTCCTTTTTCAGTTGTGGAATCTTCAAATCGTCAAACTCTGCCATTTTAAAACAATTCCCTCTTTGGGATTTCTCGATAAATCGTTTACTTTGTAACGCACTCTTGAGTTCGATAATTGGATTGTTAAATTCAAGTCCCAAATTAATGCTATACATTTATTTTTTTTTTCTTATTCCAATAAATTTATTCGATCTTACAACTTCTAGAACTGTGTTTGCTGCATAATCCGACAGCCCTTATATAGTAGATCTTTAACAAAACTTTGCCTCAAGAGCATTCTGGCAACTAGGAATAACTGTCTAGTTGCTTCTGGCAATTTATCGTTGATTCGATTTTGTTATATCATTCATGTTCGTCACAATATATAGTCATAGATATACATATTGTAACGGATTTCTCGATAAATTTTCTACTTGTAACTCACTCTTGAGTTCGATCACTAGATTGTTAAATAAAAGTCCCAATTTAATGCTATACATTTATCTTTTTTTCTAATTCCAACAACTTAACACTTATTGCTCGTTATTTGAGCTTACAACTTCTTGCTTATGTCTCAATTCTTCTTATCACGACAACACTCTAACTAGAACTGTCTTTGCTGCACAATACGGCAGCCCTTATATAGTAGATCTTTAACAAAACTTTGCCTCAAGAGCATTCTGGCAACTAGGAATTAACTGTCTAGTTGCTTCTGGCAATTTATCGTTGATTCGATTTTGTTCTATCATCCGTGTTCGTCATACTGCCCTCCACCTAAGTCTGATCGTCCCGATTAGACATATTTGCGATACCAAAAACCTTTTATGTCCCCCATCTCGTCTTCTAGGCTGGTGCTGACATCGTTAGCCGTCCTTCTCTTCTTGGAGTTGATTCCATCCGTTTTCCGGATACTCAGTTTCTGGTACATCCCTTGACTTAAAGATGACTTGAGATTCCATTCTTGATCAGAACGTAACTCCATTGGAACACCGAATCTCGTTACCCACTTGTTGATGAATGCCTCCGCCACTGGCTCAGTCTCTTGGTTAGGAATTGGGTATACTTGGGGCCATTCGTTGAAATGTTTCTTGACTACCAAAACATGACTATTTCCTAATTTAATGTCTCTCAAGTGTCCTCCTCTTGGACATTTGTACTGCACGTTAAGAACAGCATGAATTCCAACCCTTGGAACAACCATAAGTACTCGGAAGGTTTGCCCATTTTCGCTTTTCCATACTCGATGCAAGCAGCCATACACTAACTTTAAACTGCTCCGTTCTGCCCAATATGATTTTGTGACCGACCTTCCTGTAGTTATTTCTCTAATCGTTGTACATTGGTTCAACTCCACTTCATGTAATGCACCTTCCAATTCTGGATCTTCTTGCAAAGAGTCATCCGTTTCAGGTTCAATTTTATGCTGATCTTCCACCTATGATGGTATACACGCTTCCTGCTCTTCCAACTGTAAGGACACTTGTGCTGGTATCCAAGCTTCTTGCTCTTCTAACTGTGAGGACCCTTGTACTGGTACAAACGCTTCCTCCTCTTCCGACTGTGAGGACACCTGCGCTGGCAGGCGCCCGTTCAGTTCTTCCGACTGTGAAGACACTTGTGCTGGTATACAAGCTTCTTGTTCTTCATACTGTGAAGATCCTGGCTCACATGCTTCCTCCTCTTCCAACTGTTAGGATACCTGCGCTGACATAAGCACGTCGACCTCTTTCGGTGCTGACAACTGTGCTGAAAAACGTGCATCTTGTGCTGCGAACTGCTCCTCCAAATGCGTTGACAATCGCGTTTCCATTTGAGACATACGTGTATCCTGTTCTTTAAATAGTGTCGATATTTGCGTTGACATTTGCGATATTGCGACAAAAACCATGTTTATGTCCACAATCTTTGACGAGCATTGAGCCTCTTCCTTTTCTTCTATCTTTGTTGTCTCTTCTTCTAATTCCATGTGAAAGACATATTCCTCCACATTAATGTTTTCCGCCTCCATGGCCTCTCTCAACCGTGATTGTAATTCAGTTTTTAATCCATTTGTCGCCAAACCCCGTTGCTCCAGCTCCTTTTTCAGTTGTGGAATCTTCAGATCTTTAAACTTGGCCATTTTCAAATAATTATCTCCTTGGGAATTTATTTGACAATTCCACTTCTGACACCAATTGTAACGGATTTCTCGATAAATCGTCTACCTGTAATTTACTCTTAGTTCGATCACTGGATTGATAAATAAAAGTCCCAATTGGATACACACTTATCTTTATTTCTAATTCCAACAATTTAACACTTATTGCTCGTTATTCGAGCTTACAACTTCTTGCTTATAGCTTGATTGCTCTTAACACGACAACACTCTAACTAGAACTGTGTATGCTGCACAATCTGGCAGCCCTTATATAGTAAATCTATAACAAAACATTGCTTCTAGAACATTTTGGCAACTACGAATTCGCTAACTAGTTGCTTCTGGCAGTTTATCGTTGATTCGATTTTGTTCTATCATCCGTGTTCGTCACAGTATATTGGTTTTTCTTATTTTCGCATGTTTATATTACAATATGTTTAGAATGTCGGTAGTTTTTCTCTCTCTCACCTAAGGTTTCTCCCATTCAATTGGAAATTACAGAAAAGCCTATGTATTACTAATGTTGCCCTTTAACTAAAGGAACAATAAACATTTTTCATCAAAATCGTTTCAGAAGTTAAAAAGATTAGGACCAAACTGTTTAATTGTTTATTATGGTCAATATCAGGGAAAATCTTAATTATAAAGAATTTATGGCTGTATCTATAATGTGAAAAAATACTTCAATTTTATATTTTTGACGGTGCTCAATGATTGGTTCAACACACTCATAAGTTAAATGCTTTTTCTTGGATCGTGCACCAGGTCTAGCCACATTTTCAAAGTCTAACACCTCGCAATTAATTTCAGAAGCTAAGGCTTTGGCGTCTTCAAGAACTTGAGTAAAATACTTATCTGAACATGAGTTTTCAAAGCAATCTTTTGTATTTTTAAGTAATTTAATGACGGAAACTAAGTTAGAATCTTTACATTGCATTAATTTACTAATACTATGTTCGCACCGAATTGAAATCCTCTTGAAAACATAATTTGTGGATTGTGGAACCAAAGTCGTTCTGACCGGCATTGTGTGTTTTCGATGAGTTTCCATTGACAGTTCACACATTTATTTGTTTACATTTGTTATGTACCCTACAAGAACAGTGACGGTCATCTGATGGGTAATATGACAGTCATAGCTAAAAAAATTTTGTCAGCGCGCAGAACAAAGTTTCTATCATTTTCTTAAGAGTCTTGTGCAAAAACTGATGTAAACAAACGTATGTGTGTGAGTTTGCATCTCTCTTTAACAGATGGGTGATCGGAATTGATTCACTATATATCTATACTGCTCACACTCATGTCTTTTTCTGAGTCATTGCTGACCATAAATCCGTCATAGCTGAAAATTGTCAGTAATGACTGAAATGCTATCTGAAGTGAAAAATTCTTTTGCGCAGTAGATAATATAATTTTTATTTCTTTAATAAATTTCAAACTTTTAATCAAAATTAGTTATAATAATATACTTAAATATAAAAAGGAATGCAAGAAAAAATATAATAAATTATGAAAATATAAAAATTAATTTTTACTTGATGCCATCTCCTCCTCTCAACAGCTCTGCGTACGTCTTTCTCCAATCAGTGAATAGTTCTGAATTTAAAAAGTACTGACATATCAAATGTGAGTGTATTGGCGAATCCATCAGCAGTTTCTTGTAGGGTACCAATTATGGAATGTAATCAAATTGTCAACTGACATTTAGGGCTCGCAAAATATGTCTTCTAATAATATCGATTAAACTAGAGCAGGCGCCGATTATAATGAGTGGAATGTAAGTTTTCAAAGGGTTTTCAGCGAAAACTGTGTTTTCGTTTGACAGATTTTGTATGGATGAAAACACAAGTTTTCGCCTGAAAACCTCTTTTGTCTATGAAAACACGAATTTTGTGTCGGTGCGAACATAGTATTAGAGTAATACCTTTTGCATTCTTCAAAATAATTGACCACCTTTATCTTAAAGTGAAAAATAACAATTATTTTTTGCATAGTATTAAAAACAATTGTAGTTTCCAGTGAGGACTTTGCCATGTCGTTTACCACTAAATTTATAGAATGACTACTGCAAAGAACCACCAATGCCCGTGGATTGGTTCTTTTAATCCTGGCTTTAACTCCACTTTCAATACCTTTCATATTAGATCCATTATCGTACCCTTGCCCTCTTATCCAAGTGCTGATAATTGTTCTACGATAATTTTTGTTAGGGCCAGACCTGTTGATTTCTCGATTGGTATAAACCCTAAAAAACTTTCATTTATTACAATTTCTGAATGTTCTTGAATGGTCTTGTGATTGAATAATATAAAAGGTACCTAATTATCATGGTCATCTGCTCAGTTTTACTAGCGTCTGGAGTACGATCTAAAATAATAGAATAATATTTCGACGTAATGATAGCTTCCATAATATAATGTTTTTTTATGCCGTCTGAAATTGTGTTAATAAACTCATTTTGAATTGTTTTACTTAAGTAGGTTGCTTGTTTCTCCTCTTTTTTTAAAACTCTGCGTACATGTTCCTGCATAACGGGATCAAATTCGGCTAACAACTCTACTAGTATTAAAAAATTACCATTGTTATGTTGATACAGACTATCATAAATACCTTGAAAAGCCAAGCTATTTTTAGCCAACATTTTCTCTGGGACACGGCGTACGACACGATTTGAGCCTACGTGAAAGTTCTACCCAAGATTTTAGTGCTTTTACATGGTCTCGTGATGTCTCAGGAGATTTAAGCATATCACCTACATGACTTCAATTTTTGTAGCCATCTTCAGATAGACCGGAAGTTATAGTTGTATTGAAGATTTTACAACAAAAGCAATACAATAAATTTTTTGCCACAGAATATGCAAGCCAATCTCTTAAAATTTCTTCACCGTTATTAAGCTTTCTCTTATAGTATCTCGAAGTAAATCTCCGACCATTGGTATCTTGTGGAAATTGAAATTCATACAGTGGGTCTGGAGAACCTATTTACCAAATATATTATTTCTGTGTATGTTAATCTATTGGGCCACGTAGCTGGGTCGACGTCTACAATAGATGTTAACTCTGTAGAAACACTTGGACTTGCAATAGCACCTTCACCTACAATAGCAGTTTCACCTGTCATAGCCTCCTCCCCTGTAATAACACTTTCACCTGTAGTAGCGCTTGACCCAGAAGTAGAAGCACCAGGTTCACAGATTATATTGGAGTCGGACGTATGTTCTTCTCGAGGTTTAAGTGGAATTTCAGCTATAGCTCCGGTTTCTGGTATGGGTGATGATGGTCTGTTTAGATCACCTTTCTTCAAAATGGACTCTAATGCCCCTGCTTGCTTTTGTCGCTCTGCGTCTTTTTCAAGTCTTCGTTTTTTATATTGGTGTCTCGACAAGCGTGATCTACCGTCAGCCTTTCTGTACGGTAAAAAAGTTATATGAAATAAATTTACATACCTCTTAAAACATTTTTAACATATCTTGCGGTCAATATCAAATTAGGTGTGTTCAATATTACGTTTTTTCTTACGTATTACAATTTAATTTATAAAATAGATAGGTACTTACGTAGTAAATTCACATGCGCGCTTCAATATTTATATGATTAATTTTCCGCATAAAAGCACGTCACTTTTAAATTTAAGAATAGAACCAACTTGTAGGCTTAGCATATATATCACTTAAATGTATTAAACCTTTTAATTCTGTATCAGTTATTAACTGCTACATTGTTCTCGAATATGACGAAAATTTGTCTCTAGGGCAGAACATTTTTACTAGGTGTCTGTTAAATAAGTAATGAAAAATTAGTTTAATTGTTTGCTTATATATTATGTTTAAGGAATTTTTCTAAAATGTCTTGTTGTGTTGTGTGTGGGGAAATCCCCTGAAACATAAAATAGACTGAGAGTTGCCAGTTCAGAAATGTGAAATCGGCAGAAAATTCGGATGATTTTTTTGTTTCCTAGTTTCTAAGTTCTAGTCTAGTTAGTTCCTTATTTCCCCTTTAGGTATTTCCTCTTCTCAGTGTTCCACAAAATTTCAAAAGTATCGACACTTTACTCGATACCAGTATCGTATCAGATTTATAGGTACTGGGAAAAGGATCGATACTAATCTATCGACATTGATAGGTATCAAGTACTTTTCAATATATTTTTAAAACTTGCGATTGAGTAATATCCGTAATATAAAATATTATCCGGGAAATTTCGGAGCTTAGAGTTCAGAACTTATCACTACACCATCACAACACCTCCGTCTTGCGGGGATACGAAAGTCGGTGTCTACTCGTAACGAAAATTTGGCATAATCCTGCTAAACGGCAATTACTATCGCGATATAATAGATACGTAATAGAGGTGTCATATATTCGGGAAGCACTATGTACATGTGCTGATATACGTGCATCTTGCGCTGCGAACTCTTAAAATTTTGTCGACATTTGCGTTGACATCCGCGATATTGCAGCAAAAACCATGTTCATGTCCACAACCTTTGACGAGCATTAAGCCTCTTCTTTTGCTTCTATCTTCGTAGTCTCTTCCTCCAACTCCAACTGAAACACATAATCGTCAACACCAATGTTTTCCGCTTCCATGGCCTCCCGCAAACGTAATTGTAATTCCGACTTTACTCTATTTGTCACCGAACCACGTTTTTCCTACTCCTTTTTCAGTTGTGGAATCTTCAAATCGTCAAACTCTGCCATTTTAAAACAATTCCCTCTTTGGGATTTCTCGATAAATCGTTTACTTTGTAACGCACTCTTGAGTTCGATAATTGGATTGTTAAATTCAAGTCCCAAATTAATGCTATACATTTATTTTTTTTTTCTTATTCCAATAAATTTATTCGATCTTACAACTTCTAGAACTGTGTTTGCTGCATAATCCGACAGCCCTTATATAGTAGATCTTTAACAAAACTTTGCCTCAAGAGCATTCTGGCAACTAGGAATAACTGTCTAGTTGCTTCTGGCAATTTATCGTTGATTCGATTTTGTTATATCATTCATGTTCGTCACAATATATAGTCATAGATATACATATTGTAACGGATTTCTCGATAAATTTTCTACTTGTAACTCACTCTTGAGTTCGATCACTAGATTGTTAAATAAAAGTCCCAATTTAATGCTATACATTTATCTTTTTTTCTAATTCCAACAACTTAACACTTATTGCTCGTTATTTGAGCTTACAACTTCTTGCTTATGTCTCAATTCTTCTTATCACGACAACACTCTAACTAGAACTGTCTTTGCTGCACAATACGGCAGCCCTTATATAGTAGATCTTTAACAAAACTTTGCCTCAAGAGCATTCTGGCAACTAGGAATTAACTGTCTAGTTGCTTCTGGCAATTTATCGTTGATTCGATTTTGTTCTATCATCCGTGTTCGTCATACTGCCCTCCACCTAAGTCTGATCGTCCCGATTAGACATATTTGCGATACCAAAAACCTTTTATGTCCCCCATCTCGTCTTCTAGGCTGGTGCTGACATCGTTAGCCGTCCTTCTCTTCTTGGAGTTGATTCCATCCGTTTTCCGGATACTCAGTTTCTGGTACATCCCTTGACTTAAAGATGACTTGAGATTCCATTCTTGATCAGAACGTAACTCCATTGGAACACCGAATCTCGTTACCCACTTGTTGATGAATGCCTCCGCCACTGGCTCAGTCTCTTGGTTAGGAATTGGGTATACTTGGGGCCATTCGTTGAAATGTTTCTTGACTACCAAAACATGACTATTTCCTAATTTAATGTCTCTCAAGTGTCCTCCTCTTGGACATTTGTACTGCACGTTAAGAACAGCATGAATTCCAACCCTTGGAACAACCATAAGTACTCGGAAGGTTTGCCCATTTTCGCTTTTCCATACTCGATGCAAGCAGCCATACACTAACTTTAAACTGCTCCGTTCTGCCCAATATGATTTTGTGACCGACCTTCCTGTAGTTATTTCTCTAATCGTTGTACATTGGTTCAACTCCACTTCATGTAATGCACCTTCCAATTCTGGATCTTCTTGCAAAGAGTCATCCGTTTCAGGTTCAATTTTATGCTGATCTTCCACCTATGATGGTATACACGCTTCCTGCTCTTCCAACTGTAAGGACACTTGTGCTGGTATCCAAGCTTCTTGCTCTTCTAACTGTGAGGACCCTTGTACTGGTACAAACGCTTCCTCCTCTTCCGACTGTGAGGACACCTGCGCTGGCAGGCGCCCGTTCAGTTCTTCCGACTGTGAAGACACTTGTGCTGGTATACAAGCTTCTTGTTCTTCATACTGTGAAGATCCTGGCTCACATGCTTCCTCCTCTTCCAACTTTTAGGATACCTGCGCTGACATAAGCACGTCGACCTCTTTCGGTGCTGACAACTGTGCTGAAAAACGTGCATCTTGTGCTGCGAACTGCTCCTCCAAATGCGTTGACAATCGCGTTTCCATTTGAGACATACGTGTATCCTGTTCTTTAAATAGTGTCGATATTTGCGTTGACATTTGCGATATTGCGACAAAAACCATGTTTATGTCCACAATCTTTGACGAGCATTGAGCCTCTTCCTTTTCTTCTATCTTTGTTGTCTCTTCTTCTAATTCCATGTGAAAGACATATTCCTCCACATTAATGTTTTCCGCCTCCATGGCCTCTCTCAACCGTGATTGTAATTCAGTTTTTAATCCATTTGTCGCCAAACCCCGTTGCTCCAGCTCCTTTTTCAGTTGTGGAATCTTCAGATCTTTAAACTTGGCCATTTTCAAATAATTATCTCCTTGGGAATTTATTTGACAATTCCACTTCTGACACCAATTGTAACGGATTTCTCGATAAATCGTCTACCTGTAATTTACTCTTAGTTCGATCACTGGATTGATAAATAAAAGTCCCAATTGGATACACACTTATCTTTATTTCTAATTCCAACAATTTAACACTTATTGCTCGTTATTCGAGCTTACAACTTCTTGCTTATAGCTTGATTGCTCTTAACACGACAACACTCTAACTAGAACTGTGTATGCTGCACAATCTGGCAGCCCTTATATAGTAAATCTATAACAAAACATTGCTTCTAGAACATTTTGGCAACTACGAATTCGCTAACTAGTTGCTTCTGGCAGTTTATCGTTGATTCGATTTTGTTCTATCATCCGTGTTCGTCACAGTATATTGGTTTTTCTTATTTTCGCATGTTTATATTACAATATGTTTAGAATGTCGGTAGTTTTTCTCTCTCTCACCTAAGGTTTCTCCCATTCAATTGGAAATTACAGAAAAGCCTATGTATTACTAATGTTGCCCTTTAACTAAAGGAACAATAAACATTTTTCATCAAAATCGTTTCAGAAGTTAAAAAGATTAGGACCAAACTGTTTAATTGTTTATTATGGTCAATATCAGGGAAAATCTTAATTATAAAGAATTTATGGCTGTATCTATAATGTGAAAAAATACTTCAATTTTATATTTTTGACGGTGCTCAATGATTGGTTCAACACACTCATAAGTTAAATGCTTTTTCTTGGATCGTGCACCAGGTCTAGCCACATTTTCAAAGTCTAACACCTCGCAATCAATTTCAGAAGCTAAGGCTTTGGCGTCTTCAAGAACTTGAGTAAAATACTTATCTGAACATGAGTTTTCAAAGCAATCTTTTGTATTTTTAAGTAATTTAATGACGGAAACTAAGTTAGAATCTTTACATTGCATTAATTTACTAATACTATGTTCGCACCGAATTGAAATCCTCTTGAAAACATAATTTGTGGATTGTGGAACCAAAGTCGTTCTGACCGGCATTGTGTGTTTTCGATGAGTTTCCATTGACAGTTCACACATTTATTTGTTTACATTTGTTATGTACCCTACAAGAACAGTGACGGTCATCTGATGGGTAATATGACAGTCATAGCTAAAAAAATTTTGTCAGCGCGCAGAACAAAGTTTCTATCATTTTCTTAAGAGTCTTGTGCAAAAACTGATGTAAACAAACGTATGTGTGTGAGTTTGCATCTCTCTTTAACAGATGGGTGATCGGAATTGATTCACTATATATCTATACTGCTCACACTCATGTCTTTTTCTGAGTCATTGCTGACCATAAATCCGTCATAGCTGAAAATTGTCAGTAATGACTGAAATGCTATCTGAAGTGAAAAATTCTTTTGCGCAGTAGATAATATAATTTTTATTTCTTTAATAAATTTCAAACTTTTAATCAAAATTAGTTATAATAATATACTTAAATATAAAAAGGAATGCAAGAAAAAATATAATAAATTATGAAAATATAAAAATTAATTTTTACTTGATGCCATCTCCTCCTCTCAACAGCTCTGCGTACGTCTTTCTCCAATCAGTGAATAGTTCTGAATTTAAAAAGTACTGACATATCAAATGTGAGTGTATTGGCGAATCCATCAGCAGTTTCTTGTAGGGTACCAATTATGGAATGTAATCAAATTGTCAACTGACATTTAGGGCTCGCAAAATATGTCTTCTAATAATATCGATTAAACTAGAGCAGGCGCCGATTATAATGAGTGGAATGTAAGTTTTCAAAGGGTTTTCAGCGAAAACTGTGTTTTCGTTTGACAGATTTTGTATGGATGAAAACACAAGTTTTCGCCTGAAAACCTCTTTTGTCTATGAAAACACGAATTTTGTGTCGGTGCGAACATAGTATTAGAGTAATACCTTTTGCATTCTTCAAAATAATTGACCACCTTTATCTTAAAGTGAAAAATAACAATTATTTTTTGCATAGTATTAAAAACAATTGTAGTTTCCAGTGAGGACTTTGCCATGTCGTTTACCACTAAATTTATAGAATGACTACTGCAAAGAACCACCAATGCCCGTGGATTGGTTCTTTTAATCCTGGCTTTAACTCCACTTTCAATACCTTTCATATTAGATCCATTATCGTACCCTTGCCCTCTTATCCAAGTGCTGATAATTGTTCTACGATAATTTTTGTTAGGGCCAGACCTGTTGATTTCTCGATTGGTATAAACCCTAAAAAACTTTCATTTATTACAATTTCTGAATGTTCTTGAATGGTCTTGTGATTGAATAATATAAAAGGTACCTAATTATCATGGTCATCTGCTCAGTTTTACTAGCGTCTGGAGTACGATCTAAAATAATAGAATAATATTTCGACGTAATGATAGCTTCCATAATATAATGTTTTTTTATGCCGTCTGAAATTGTGTTAATAAACTCATTTTGAATTGTTTTACTTAAGTAGGTTGCTTGTTTCTCCTCTTTTTTTAAAACTCTGCGTACATGTTCCTGCATAACGGGATCAAATTCGGCTAACAACTCTACTAGTATTAAAAAATTACCATTGTTATGTTGATACAGACTATCATAAATACCTTGAAAAGCCAAGCTATTTTTAGCCAACATTTTCTCTGGGACACGGCGTACGACACGATTTGAGCCTACGTGAAAGTTCTACCCAAGATTTTAGTGCTTTTACATGGTCTCGTGATGTCTCAGGAGATTTAAGCATATCACCTACATGACTTCAATTTTTGTAGCCATCTTCAGATAGACCGGAAGTTATAGTTGTATTGAAGATTTTACAACAAAAGCAATACAATAAATTTTTTGCCACAGAATATGCAAGCCAATCTCTTAAAATTTCTTCACCGTTATTAAGCTTTCTCTTATAGTATCTCGAAGTAAATCTCCGACCATTGGTATCTTGTGGAAATTGAAATTCATACAGTGGGTCTGGAGAACCTATTTACCAAATATATTATTTCTGTGTATGTTAATCTATTGGGCCACGTAGCTGGGTCGACGTCTACAATAGATGTTAACTCTGTAGAAACACTTGGACTTGCAATAGCACCTTCACCTACAATAGCAGTTTCACCTGTCATAGCCTCCTCCCCTGTAATAACACTTTCACCTGTAGTAGCGCTTGACCCAGAAGTAGAAGCACCAGGTTCACAGATTATATTGGAGTCGGACGTATGTTCTTCTCGAGGTTTAAGTGGAATTTCAGCTATAGCTCCGGTTTCTGGTATGGGTGATGATGGTCTGTTTAGATCACCTTTCTTCAAAATGGACTCTAATGCCCCTGCTTGCTTTTGTCGCTCTGGGTCTTTATCAAGTCTTCGTTTTTTATATTGGTGTCTCGACAAGCGTGATCTACCGTCAGCCTTTCTGTACGGTAAAAAAGTTATATGAAATAAATTTACATACCTCTTAAAACATTTTTAACATATCTTGCGGTCAATATCAAATTAGGTGTGTTCAATTTACGTTTCTTCTTACGTATTACAATTTAATTTATAAAATAGATAGGTACTTACGTAGTAAATTCACATGCGCGCTTCAATATTTATATGATTAATTTTCCGCATAAAAGCACGTCACTTTTAAATTTAAGAATAGAACCAACTTGTAGGCTTAGCATATATATCACTTAAATGTATTAAACCTTTTAATTCTGTATCAGTTATTAACGGCTACATTGTTCTCGAATATGACGCAAATTTGTCTCTAGGGCAGAACATTTTTACTAGGTGTCTGTTAAATAAGTAATGAAAAATTAGTTTAATTGTTTGCTTATATATTATGTTTAAGGAATTTTTCTAAAATGTCTTGTTGTGTTGTGTGTGGGGAAATCCCCTCAAACATAAAATAGACTGAGAGTTGCCAGTTCAGAAATGTGAAATCGGCAGAAAATTCGGATGATTTTTTTGTATCCTAGTTTCTAAGTTCTAGTCTAGTTAGTTCCTTATTTCCCCTTTAGGTATTTCCTCTTCTCAGTGTTCCACAAAATTTCAAAAGTATCGACACTTTACTCGATACCAGTATCGTATCAGATTTATAGGTACTGGGAAAAGGATCGATACTAATCTATCGACATTGATAGGTATCAAGTACTTTTCAATATATTTTTAAAACTTGCGATTGAGTAATATCCGTAATATAAAATATTATCCGAGAAATTTCGGAGCTTAGAGTTCAGAACTTATCACTACACCATCACAACACCTCCGTCTTGCGGGGATACGAAAGTCGGTGTCTACTCGTAACGAAAATTTGGCATAATCCTGCTAAACGGCAATTACTATCGTGTTATAATAGATACGTATTAGAGGTGTCATATATTCGGGAAGCACTATGTACATGTGCTGATATACGTGCATCTTGCGCTGCGAACTCTTAAAATTTTGTCGACATTTGCGTTGACATCCGCGATATTGCAGCAAAAACCATGTTCATGTCCACAACCTTTGACGAGCATTAAGCCTCTTCTTTTGCTTCTATCTTCGTAGTCTCTTCCTCCAACTCCAACTGAAACACATAATCGTCAACACCAATGTTTTCCGCTTCCATGGCCTCCCGCAAACGTGATTGTAATTCCGACTTTACTCTATTTGTCACCGAACCACGTTTTTCCTACTCCTTTTTCAGTTGTGGAATCTTCAAATCGTCAAACTCTGCCATTTTAAAACAATTCCCTCTTTGGGATTTCTCGATAAATCGTTTACCTTGTAACTCACTCTTGAGTTCGATAATTGGATTGTTAAATTCAAGTCCCAAATTAATGCTATACATTTATTTTTTTTTTCTTATTCCAATAAATTTATTCGATCTTACAACTTCTAGAACTGTGTTTGCTGCATAATCCGACAGCCCTTATATAGTAGATCTTTAACAAAACTTTGCCTCAAGAGCATTCTGGCAACAATAAAAGTCCCAATTTAATGCTATACATTTATCTTTTTTTCTAATTCCAAAAACTTAACACTTATTGCTCGTTATTTGAGCTTACAACTTCTTGCTTATGTCTCAATTCTTCTTATCACGACAACACTCTAACTAGAACTGTCTTTGCTGCACAATCCGGCAGCCCTTATATAGTAGATCTTTAACAAAACTTTGCCTCAAGAGCATTCTGGCAACTAGGAATTAACTGTCTAGTTGCTTCTGGCAATTTATCGTTGATTCGATTTTGTTATATCATTCATGTTCGTCACAATATATAGTCATAGATATACATATTGTAACGGATTTCTCGATAAATTGTCTACTTGTAACTCACTCTTGAGTTCGATCACTAGATTGTTAAATAAAAGTCCCAATTTAATGGCTACACACTTATCTTTATTAATAATTCCAACAACTTAACACTTATTGCTCGTTATTTGAGCTTACAACTTCTTGCTTATGTCTCAATTCTTCTTATCACGACAACATTCTAACTAGAACTGTCTTTGCTGCACAGTCCGGCAGCCCTTATATAGTAAATCTGTAACAAAACATTGCTTCTAGAACATTCTGGCAACTACGAATTCGCTAACTAGTTGCTTCTGGCATTTTATCGTTGATTCGATTTTGTTCTATCATCCGGGCCGACTGATTGGCCCTATCACATGTTCAATATTTAATGTTGTATTTGGATCGTGATCATAATTGATGATTGATGGAGCACGAGTGAATGCTACACGTTTAATAAATATCTCGTCAGTATTTATTCGAAATAAATCTAGTTGTTAAAACCAGTGTGTTAAAAATATTTTTGCTTAGTATTTGTTTAATTTTATCCGGGTTTTTGATGAAATGTCGAAAGAAAACTGAAGAAAAGTTTTTAAGGTTTTGAAGAAAAACATTCAAAGACAGCGCTCGATTAAAAAAAAAATGTTGCAACCATTGTAAAGAATTCCACGGATCTTAGAAAATACTAAAAAAATTTTATATGTGTAAATATAAATTTAAAAAAAATTTTGAGAACATTAGCATGTCTTATTATTATAAATAATAATTTGTTCCGTCGTATCGTGAATTTACATAAAAAATATCGTTGATGTCGCGATCAATATTTAATGTTTAACGCGCGATCCACGATCCGCGATCCGCATTTCAAAATATTTTATGATATGGCGATCCTGGATCTCGTTTAAATATAATGAAGTCGTCTTCAATTGCATCCCTACAAGCGGATATCTACTAGCAAACGTGTTCGCGACTTGTTATTGTTTACAGAGAGTGGGAAAAAAGTAACACATCGCCATTTGATGTTCAAAAATTCTCTCGCTCTATCCAATCGTTATTATGTCATGTAGTTTCCTTCTAAGTTACCTTTTATATGCGTTTGTTATTTTTTGGGTAACAGAATGACATACATTGGTTATCAAATCTGTTTACAGTCTGCTGAAGGTAATATATTCTTTTGTTAGAGAATATGTTACCTATGTGTTATCCATAACAGAAGTATTTGTTCCCAAAATTTCGGTTAGTGATATCGTTTTGATTAGCAGTTTGTTACCTTTAACATATAAACTTGTTAGCGTATATGTTATCTATTTGTTGGCTTTAACAAGCATAACTGTTGCCTCGATTTATTACATAATTTATTACCTGTCTGTTTCTTTTAACAAATTCGTATTTTAGCTTATCGGTTACCTTCTTGTTGACATAACCAATTCCAATTTTGTTAAATAAAATTCACTATTTTTTTATATTATTTGTCTTTATTTTATTGAAAAACGTATTTATTTACTATCTTATTACTAACTAATAATTCAAATTAATGAATATCTTAAATGTGTACATATTATATATCATGTTACACATATGTATATAGGTTAAATATAAGTATTAACACTTAAATTGTATACTTAAAGAAGTACATTTAACAATATATTTATATATTCTACAATTATAAAGCTACATGCATACAAAATATCTGGTTCAATGAGTTTAGCCTCCCTCTACATGTACACACCACTCTATCCGGAAGAATTATTATAAAACACTGTTCTTATATGACGGAATAAATCAAAACTTATTACTTGTATAAAATATATCGCGATACTGAGTTTTTCTTAAAAATCAAACAACTTTAATTATAAATCAGTGGTGTGTGATCCTCCATAAATTGTGTATCTATTTAAACAATATTGTAACAGATTTCTCGATAAATGGTCTACCTGTAACTCACTCTTGAGTTCGATCACTGGATTGTTAAATAAAAGTCCCAATTTAATGGCCACACACTTATCTTTGTTTCTAATTCCAACAACTTAACACTTATTGCTCGTTATTCGAGCTTACAACTTCTTGCTTATAGCTTGATTGCTCTTATCACGACAACACTCTAACTAGAACTGTGTTTGCTGCACAATCTGGCAGCCCTTATATAGTAAATCTATAACAAAACATTGCTTCTAGAACATTTTGGCAACTACGAATTCGCTAACTAGTTGCTTCTGGCAGTTTATCGTTGATTCGATTTTGTTCTATCATCCGTGTTCGTCACAGTATATTGGTTTTTCTTATTTTCGCATGTTTATATTACAATATGTTTAGAATGTCGGTAGTTTTTCTCTCTCTCACCTAAGGTTTCTCCCATTCAATTGGAAATTACAGAAAAGCCTATGTATTACTAATGTTGCCCTTTAACTAAAGGAACAATAAACATTTTTCATCAAAATCGTTTCAGAAGTTAAAAAGATTAGGACCAAACTGTTTAATTGTTTATTATGGTCAATATCAGGGAAAATCTTAATTATAAAGAATTTATGGCTGTATCTATAATGTGAAAAAATACTTCAATTTTATATTTTTGACGGTGCTCAATGATTGGTTCAACACACTCATAAGTTAAATGCTTTTTCTTGGATCGTGCACCAGGTCTAGCCACATTTTCAAAGTCTAACACCTCGCAATCAATTTCAGAAGCTAAGGCTTTGGCGTCTTCAAGAACTTGAGTAAAATACTTATCTGAACATGAGTTTTCAAAGCAATCTTTTGTATTTTTAAGTAATTTAATGACGGAGACTAAGTTAGAATCTTTACTTTGCATTAATTTACTAATACTATGTTCGCACCGAATTGAAATCCTCTTGAAAACATAATTTGTAGATTGTGGAACCAAAGTCGTTCTGACCGGCATTGTGTGTTTTCGATGAGTTTCCATTGACAGTTCACACATTTATTTGTTTACATTTGTTATGTACCCTACAAGAACTGTGACGGTCATCTGATGGGTAATATGACAGTCATAGCTGAAAAAATTTTGTCAGCGCGCAGAACAAAGTTTCTATCATTTTCTTAAGAGCTTTGTGCAAAAACTGATGTAAACAAACGTATGTGTGTGAGTTTGCATCTCTCTTTAACAGATGGGTGATCGGAATTGATTCACTATATATCTATACTGCTCACTCTCATGTCTTTTTCTGAGCCATTGCTGACCATAAATCCGTCATAGCTGAAAATTGTCAGTAATGACTGAAATGCTATCAGAGTGAAAAATTCTTTTGCGCAGTAGACAATATAATTTTTATTTCTTTAATAAATTTCAAACTTTTAATCAAAATTAGTTATAATAATATACTTAAATATAAAAAGGAATGCAAGAAAAAATATAATAAAATATGAAAATACAAAAATTAATATTCACTTGATGCCATCTCCTCCTCTCAATAGCTCTGCGTACGTCTTTCTCCAATCAGCGAATAGTTCTGAATTTATAAATGCAAATGTAAATTAACAGTACTGACATATCATATGTGAGTGTATTGGCGAACCCATCAGCAGTTTCTTGTAGGGTACCAATTATGGAATGTAATCAAATTGTCAACTGACATTTAGGGCTCGCAAAATATGTCTTATAATAATATCGATTAAACTAGAGCAGGCGCCGATTATAATGAGTGGAATGTAAGTTTTCAAAGGGTTTTCAGCGAAAACTGTGTTTTCGTTTGACAGATTTTGTATGGATGAAAACACAAGTTTTCGCGTGAAAACCTCTTTTGTCTATGAAAACACGAATTTTGTGTCGGTGCGAACATAGTATTATAGTAATACCTTTTGCATTCTTCAAAATAATTGACCACCTTTATCTTAAAGTGAAAAAAAACAATTATTCTTTGCATAGTATTAAAAACAATTGTTGTTTCCAGTGAGGACTTTGCCATGTCGTTTACCACTAAATTTAAAATGACTACTGCAAAGAACCACCAATGCCCGTGGATTGGTTCTTTTAATCCTGGCTTTAACTCCACTTTCAATACCTTTCATATTAGATCCATTATCGTACCCTTTCCTTCTTATCCAAGTGCTGATAATTGTTCTACGATAATTTTTGTTAGGGCCAGACCTGTTGATTTCTCGATTGGTATAAATCCTAAAAAACTTTCATTTATTACAATTTCTGAATGTTCTTGAATGGTCTTGTGATTGAATAATATAAAAGGTACCTAATTATCATGGTCATCTGCTCAGTTTTACTAGCGTCTGGAGTACGATCTAAAATAATAGAATAATATTTCGACGTAATGATAGCTTCCATAATATAATGTTTTTTTATGCCGTCTGAAATTGTGTTAATAAACTCATTTTGAATTGTTTTACTTAAGTAGGTTGCTTGTTTCTCCTCTTTTTTTAAAACTCTGCGTACATGTTCCTGCATAACGGGATCAAATTCGGCTAACAACTCTACTAGTATTAAAAAATTACCATTGTTATGTTGATACAGACTATCATAAATACCTTGAAAAGCCAAGCTATTTTTAGCCAACATTTTCTCTGGGACACGGCGTACGACACGATTTGAGCCTACGTGAAAGTTCTACCCAAGATTTTAGTGCTTTTACATGGTCTCGTGATGTCTCAGGAGATTTAAGCATATCACCTACATGACTTCAATTTTTGTAGCCATCTTCAGATAGACCGGAAGTTATAGTTGTATTGAAGATTTTACAACAAAAGCAATACAATAAATTTTTTGCCACAGAATATGCAAGCCAATCTCTTAAAATTCTTCACCGTTATTAAGCTTTCTCTTATAGTATCTCGAAGTAAATCTCCGACCATTGGTATCTTGTGGAAATTGAAATTCATACAGTGGGTCTGGAGAACCTATTTACCAAATATATTATTTCTGTGTATGTTAATCTATTGGGCCACGTAGCTGGGTCGACATCTACAATAGATGTTAACTCTGTAGAAACACTTGGACTTGCAATAGCACCTTCACCTACAATAGAAGTTTCACTTGTCATAGCCTCCTCCCCTGTAATAACACTTTCACCTGTAATAGCGCTTGACCCAGAAGTAGAAGCACCAGGTTCACAGATTATATTGGAGTCGGACGTATGTTCTTCTCGAGGTTTAAGTGGAATTTCAGCTATAGCTCCGGTTTCTGGTATGGGTGATGATGGTCTGTTTAGATCACCTTTCTTCAAAATGGACTCTAATGCCCCTGCTTGCTTTTGTCGCTCTGCGTCTTTTTCAAGTCTTCGTTTTTTATATTGGTGTCTCGACAAGCGTGATCTACCGTCAGCCTTTCTGTACGGTAAAAAAGTTATATGAAATAAATTTACATACCTCTTAAAACATTTTTAACATATCTTGCGGTCAATATCAAATTAGGTGTGTTCAATATTACGTTTTTTCTTACGTATTACAATTTAATTTATAAAATAGATAGGTACTTACGTAGTAAATTCACATGCGCGCTTCAATATTTATATGATTAATTTTCCGCATAAAAGCACGTCACTTTTAAATTTAAGAATAGAACCAACTTGTAGGCTTAGCATATATATCACTTAAATGTATTAAACCTTTTAATTCTGTATCAGTTATTAACTGCTACATTGTTCTCGAATATGACGAAAATTTGTCTCTAGGGCAGAACATTTTTACTAGGTGTCTGTTAAATAAGTAATGAAAAATTAGTTTAATTGTTTGCTTATATATTATGTTTAAGGAATTTTTCTAAAATGTCTTGTTGTGTTGTGTGTGGGGAAATCCCCTGAAACATAAAATAGACTGAGAGTTGCCAGTTCAGAA